>NC_084796.1:55219305-55522335 GCF_963169125.1 Humulus lupulus | reverse complement strand
CTAATCCTCGAACTTCCGAATATGCCATACCGAGTCCTCCTTCCCAGTGTATGTGGGAAGTTTCGGGGCCTTGTATTTCAGTGGGGGTTGGGCAGCTTGGATCTTGGCATTGAAAGGACTCCCACTTCTATGGGCCAGCTCGATATTTGAAGGTTTCCTTGTTAGACCCTGAACATCCATAACGAGTGCATCTATTTGAGCCTGCACTGCTAGTGGGATCGTTGCTCCAGGTGGGGTAGTGTTGGAAATATCTTATACAGGATCTTTATTTGTTTTCATATATATCTAATATTAAACAAATTAATACGAGATAGGCTAAAACATGTTTCTAAAATTGAATTCAAAGATAAACAAATAATAGAATACTTACAGTATATGCAGCGGAATGAAACAGTCCTTCATTCAGTTTCTCTAACTCTTGTATCCTCTCTGTCACAGAGTATTATCAAGAAACTAAATCGATATTCTATTTTCTTCACAATCTTCCAATGTATCCTTAGAACCACCTAGACTAGTGTGGGCAATTCTCAACACATGAGATAGATATAGAGAGAAGAAGAGAAAATAACAAAGAGGCTTAGAAAAGGACTTGTGTTTAGAGAGAATCTCAAACTATCAGAAAACCAGTGATTAAACTTATCAAACTTATGTTTTGACTTCTCTCTAAGCACTCCTTTTATCGAATCAATTAGGCCATTTAATTTAATTAAAAAATCAATAAAATAATAGCCATTATAAAGCCCTAGGTCGAAATTATCATGGGCTTTAGGCCCGTGAAATTTCCCATTTGATTATAAGCCCATTGGACTTAAAATCAAGGCTTGTATTATTTTCTATTGATTTAATTAATTAAAAAATTATTTAAATCCTTTATCAAATTAATTATTTGTAATTTGAACATTGATTTAAACGTATTTATTAATTTAGATACCAATTTATCTTAATTAATAAATCTGCCATAATTTCTCTTTTCTTTTCAAAATTACACAATTGTGTGAAACTATCCAAAATTGACCTGGTCAACTTTGATA
Organism: Humulus lupulus; assembly: GCF_963169125.1. Taxonomy (NCBI): domain Eukaryota; kingdom Viridiplantae; phylum Streptophyta; class Magnoliopsida; order Rosales; family Cannabaceae; genus Humulus; species Humulus lupulus. Next base: position 55,521,304 of record NC_084796.1, on the reverse strand, counting down.
ATTAAATCAATTAATTGAGACTATCTAGATGATTTTATCCAATGTACAATGGGGACCATGGGAATATGAAATCAAGCTCCAATAAGTTATCATAAATCTAACAAATAAATTTACTAACTTATTAATTCCTTGTGACTCCACTATAGACTCGGAATTGCACTCTTGAATTCATAGAACGCTCTATAACAAATATAGATACGCTATTAATTATCCATTGTTACAACCATAATATTCACTCAATCCTCTATAGACGGTCTACAATGAGATAGGACTAAAATACCGTTTTACCCCTCATTGTATTTTATCCTTAAAACACGTAGTTCCTTGTAAATGATATTTCAGTAAACTAATTTAATTACTGAAATGATATCTCTATCATTTAACACCTTGAACCAAACTAAAAGGAAACCATCGTTTCACTTCTTCATCAGAAGCTATAGATGTTCATATCTATGATTAACACTCCCACTCAATTATACTACCGAGTTCCCAAGATGTAAGTATGGGCTAGTCCGTAGGGTAAGCTGGTAACGAATAAGTCAAAGAACTCAAATAATACAATTAGTTAGAATACTAACCACTCAGAATTGAGATTGAATTGACCTATGGTCAACTATATGATATGACTAGAATAGATAATAACGGTATGTTTACTTATCTTATCAACTGTCAATATCGATCCAGTCCGATGTAACAAATACATCTGATCTTATCTACTTTACTAATGTTCTGGAAAGAACATAACACTGTAATGTGTAAGTAGATCATATCATAGATTGGCAAGTCAGTGTAAATCTGGTGCACTGACTAATCTTAGGACTAACTTATTTTGAACATATAATCATATTTATATTCCACTGTGATTACGTCACTGTAAATAAGATTAGTTATATGCTCGGGATTTAATAGAAGTTTATATTAAACAAATAATCATGAAAATAAAAACATGTGAGCAAAGTGATTAACCAAGTCAAAAAATGATTTCTATTCTTTTATTGGTAATAAAATGAGATTACAAAGAATTTGGGTTTTAATTAGGGCATAAAACCCCAACATGTAGATGTCCCTGGTGCTCCCTCTTGAGTGCTGGTCCTTCTGTTGATGACCTCCCTCAAATCCTGAGGTTGCACATCTTTTCCTAGCCTATCGAACACAGTATATGTGTTATTCATCGGTTCTTTTCCTTTGTGAGACTGAGGGTGTAGGGTCAGTAGGTCTGCCTTCCCCCTATCGATGCGACCCTACCCCCGAGCCTCTCCTCCTGCATGACTTTGAGACTTTGAGCAGCCATTTCCACTCTTGTCACGCCTCTTAGATGTTTGACCCTCATCTCCTGCGTTGTTTCGTCGGTCCCCCTGGGAGGGGACCTTCGGGTTGGTAATACTCCTACTCCTAGATGGAGTGTTATTCTTCTTAGTCATGGAGGAGGCAATCTTGGACTATGCCTCTTCATCCTGTCTCTGGGAAAGTGGTTCTGAGAGTGTCCTTGGGGTCCTGCTCCTCCCCTAGTACTCTCTGTTACTTTTATCTCGCATTCCTATGGCTTTGGCCTAAGCCTCCCTCACCGCCTGAGCAGCAGCTTCAGTGTTAGCTTGGGCTAACTGAGTAGCCGCCTCCAAGGCCACATCGGCCTCCTGGTGCTTCCGTTTAGCCTCCTGCTTCCGCTAGATCATCCTCTGGACCTGCTCATCGATCTCCCGTCATTGTCGTTCCATAGTCGCCCTCTGAAGGGCAATTTCCGCAACAAAGGCCTCCTGCCTCGCCAGAAATTTTGCCATCTCCTCCTGGTGAGCGTTCTATGGATCTTCAACATCAGGTTGATCTCCAACCTCCACCTGAGGTTCATTAACGGAATCTATGGAATCCTGGGTGGTGGAATCCCTGGGAGCAGTCTTCTTAGTTTGATTGGATTTTGGAGGCATCGTAAAAATGATGAAAATGTGTTTCTGGATTTCGTACTCTCAATGAAAGCACCAAAATGTTGACCTGTGAAATTGGCCAACAGTCGTATGTGTAGTATACGACACCTTTTGAACAAAATAAATGAAACGAATAACAGAGTACGATTATCTTAAATAAACACATAGGAATTTTATAGTGGTTCAGCCCTGTTCATTGTGATGAACAGTAATAACCTAATTCACTTCGTCTTTAGTATTGAATTACTCGACAATTACAAGCACAAACTGATGAGTTCACTCATCACTCAGATTTTTCTCCCAAAATTCTAGAAAAAGAGAGAAGATCCCCTTTATGAAGCCCTGGGTCCTTTATTTATAGTACCCAGGGGCTGTTACATGACCAGTAATACTGGGATCGTGGTTTGGCACACGATTATTAGGTAGTGGAGATACGTGTCCACCTTCTCATGATTATGAGATCGTGGGTCTTCCCGTTGTCTTCTTTGGATCGTGGTTGATAATGCATGATAGAAACCTACGGGAAGATGTTAAGTCTCTGTTGGTATATGAGACTTAGGTGCTAGGCCCGACGACCAAAGCTTGGGTGTTGGACATGTTGATCCTCGGGGTGCTAGGCCTACTGATCTCAGTTTGAACGAGAGTGATTATTTCTCAGTGAAGTGTACTTGGGGGTTTAGGCTGACCACCCCTTGAAAGATAGGGTGGGCCGACCACCAAGGTGGCTCTTGGGCCTGCTTAGGCTGACCACCCTAGGGGTTAAGGTCAGGGCGACCGCCCCTAGGTGTCCTTGGCCAGATTGGGGCCGACTACCCTAGGGGTTGGGGTCAGGCCGACCACTCCTAGGGGCCTTGTGCATGCTCGAGTCGACCACCCTTGGGGTAGGGTGTCAGGCCTACTACTCCTAGGCCCTTGGGCCTGCTTAGGCCGACCACCCTCGGGGTAGGGTTCAGGTCGACCACCCCTAGGGGGTTTAGGCTTGGTTGACTCTCCTAGATCCTAGACCTATCTTTTTTGCCCGTCGGTCTTTGCTCAATACTTTGTCGTTTTTCCCTGATTTGTGATGTCACGTGTAACATTCTCATTCGCCACGTCATCCTAGTATTTTGAGGGATAACAATCTTTTTCACACAAAGGAAAAACTTTTCTCTCTGGCCTATAATCAAAAGTCTCATGTGTTGAGAATAATTTTCATTCACAAAATTTGATTCTTGTTTTCTATGTGACCACCCACATCTTGAGGTGTAGAGAACGTCTTGGAAAATCTTGGTGTGAGTACTCTGGCGAGGATAGGAAAATCGAAATATATATGAAAAGATTCAATGATTCTTGATAGGCTACAAGAGGTAAATCATTTCGTATTGTTTTTCATGTACATATTTTGTTGATTAACATATTGCATATTAAAGGATCCTCATATAAATTTGTTTATATGAAAAACTTTTGTTGTATACAATACTACCATTACCGCAATTTTTGTTGTGCACCAGGAACTGTTCCTAACAGTTCTATCATAGGTAACATGAATGGTGGAACAAGTATCATACCACCACCCACTCACCTTTCCATGAATGGCATTAACCACACTTAGTGGTGCCACTAGTTCCTCTTGGGTTGAGTTGACTCTTGTCTCATTGTTTTGGCTCCTCTTGAACCTACAATCTCTAGCAAAGAGGCCATTCTTGCCACACACAAAGCAAGGCCCCTTGGAACTTTTGAATTGTCCCTCATTCTTCTTGGGCCCCAAGGGTTTTTGACCCTTGCCCTTGTTCTTGCCATTTCCTTTCCCTTTGTTAGGAGTGTTAGCCACCACATTGGCTTTAGAAGTCTCTCCATTGGACTTCTCTTCATTCATATCTCTAGAGCGAGATTCCTCCTCAATTCTCAAGTGTTTGAGAATTTCCTCCAAAAATTTCTTCATTTCTATGGAGAATCTTCTTTCTATAGCCTCTCCAAGATGGAGGTAACTTGGCTATAATGGCACCAACAAGAAATTGTTCCAGAAATATAACTTTAAGAGTAGACAATTTATTTACAATAATTTGCAACTCATGAAATTAAGGGAGAAGATGTTTATCATCATAAAATTTAAATTCCAAATATTGAGTAATAAGGAATTTCTAAGTACCTTCCTCTTCCGCTTTGTACTTCTTTTGCAAGGCCTCCCAAATCTCCTTGGTGATATTGGTGTTGGTATAGAGATCATAGAGCCTATCCGAGAGGGCATTGAGGATGGGACCCCTAAAAATCAATTCATCTTCTTCGTGCTTCTTTCTTTCTTTGACAACTTCTTGTGTATCATTTTCCTTAGGCTCTTCCAAGGCATTTAGGTCTTTATCCAAGAGATTGAAAACTTTCAAAGTGGTGAGCAAGAATCTAATCTTGTCTTGCCAACGAAAAAAATTAGTCCCATCAAACCTATTTAATCTAACAAAGTCTTGAGTTATGAATTTCAATGCTGAAAGAGAGTTATATTCTTCCTTGATATGCTATCTCAGATTATAGAATATTAGAATGTTGGGGTGAGTGAGACCACCTTAAGAAATAGAATCTACATAAAATTTGGATTGACAGAGACTTAAAAAAGATTGAGAAAGAACATGCAAACCCAAGTAGAACAATGGTGTTCTTCAACTTTGATGAAGCTTCACAACCCTAGGCAAGACCACCACTTTGAGAAAATCCTTTGAGCAAACCAAACACAAACCAAGGCTTATACAAGTTGCAAAACGCTGTCCTAATACTCTATTTCCTAGCCACCATGGATGCTTGAGGCCTTCTCTTGAAGAAATGAGGATTGAGATTGAACAAGCCTTCAACTCTCAAAGTCAAGCACTTTCTTGGAGAGTTCTTAGAGAAAACTAGAGATTCTTGGAGCTAGATAGAGAGAGAGAGAGAGAGAGATTGGAGAGAGTGATCAAGTCTTCCAAAACACTATTTTGACCCTTATATAGAGTAGGCACCCTCGTTAGGTCTAACCAATAAGATTAGACTTGAAAAATGCGTCATTATGAGCATTTTACGCAATTCACGTAATACAATAGGCGACACGTCGCCTGTTAGGGTTTCTTGAAACCCTAGGCTTCAAGCAATGTCTCGCCACCCTCTTTGACTTTGGACACTTCCAAAGGTCCTACAAATGCTCTAAATGCTACCAAACTTTTTGGGAACCCTTAGATACTCTCATGTATCACTTTGGACCCAAAATTGTATTTTATAAGTTCCTACAATTGAAGCTCAAATTCACATCTTCATTATGTGAATTCTACTAAGTGTTTATACTTTGTTTGTATTTTAACACTTATCATTTGTATTTAACCAATCATAACATTAGGTACAATCAAAGTATTTGATTATGTTTTGGCTATTATTGAGAATTGTATGATAGGGTTGGAACTTATCCAATACCCTAATGACCGGTAGCGATATCTACCTTAGGTCAACCCGTTACTGGGTTTAGTTTACTTGTGTGTAAGGCTATTCTTACTAAGTGTTTTTGCTTACCTAGTTGTTTCATTTTGTAGGTAAGTGCAAAAGCAAAGTGGAGCAGTGAGCACTGGAGTTTGCTTGTGGATATGTACATGTGGCCTGACCTGTGGAGGTTTTTGATGGATCACCATTTTGAAAAGAAAAAGCTGGAAGTTTGATATTTCTTTTGGGATAATTGTTTTGTTATAACTCCGTAGAAGAGTATTTGTATTTCAGTTTACTAAACTAAAAGTGTACGCACATGATCTTTTTAAAAGTTTTTTTATATGGATTTTCGGTACAATAAGTTAAAAGTAAAAAGGTTAAAATTTCTGCATGATTTTAGTCTTGTATGTTTTGAGGGTCGTTACATATAAAATGTCACCAAAATTAAAATAAAACATCTAAAAATATAATTAATGAATAATATAATTTTAATAAAAAATAAACTAAATTATATAAGAGATAAGTTGAAAATTAGCCAGATTAATGAGTTTTTAACTAAAATTACCTCCTAAATATTTTTAGTTTAGTTCTACCCATTTTTATCACAGACAATTCCAAAAATACTCTTGACCACATGGTTCTCTTCTAAAAATAGTATCCAGATTATAAAGGTATAATATGTATATTAATTGAAATAGTGGGTATTATACTACAACTTAAATATTATAGATAAAAAAGAAAATACTTATCTAAAATGGCTGCTGAATCTAATTTCTACATTAATATAAATATATTTATACAAATTATGTATTAATTAAAAACGTTTATAAAAATATATAAAATAAAACGATTTGGGGCTACAGCCCATTTTCCTCTAACCCTACTCCTCCCCCTTTCTCTCATTCATTCTACCTCTCTCACACTACTTGATCTCTCTCCGACTCTCACACACTCATCTCTCTCTGCCTCTATCACACTCACTCTCTCGATCTCCCCGTCTCTCTCACACTTGATATCTCCATCTTTCTCTCTGTTCCAAACTTCGACGGCGACACAGGGGGCTTGGCGACGACGGCTTAGGCGCAAACGATGGTGCTAGGTGGTGGTGATGGCAGCGGGTTTGGGGGACTCAGCATCAATGGGTAAGATCTCCTTCTCTCTCTCACTAGATCTTTTTTTTTCCTTCCTTTGTCTGGGTTTGTGAGTGATGATAGTGATAGAACTAGATTTGATGTATAATCTTCATTTAATAAAATATAAGTTTGGATGGCTGGATTCTTTTACATTACGTTAAGTGGATATTAAAATTTTATGAATTTTTGTTCTCTGCAGTTTATTGGAGATAATAGCTTTTAGAGTCATCATTCTTCGTTTTATTTAGTTACTTTTCATGCCCAGTTCTACCACCTTAGGAAGAATCTAATATAAGCACTTCAAATGGAACATTAATTGGGTATGAAATTGATTGCATCACACCAGCATATACGTGTCTCTTTCCATTTCTTTCCTTCTCTCTCATTCTCTCTCTTTGTTGCTGTAGGTGGTCGGTGGGTGAATTTACATAGGGCGGTGCGATGGGGGCTCGGCTTGGGCCAGACTCTGTTTCTTCTAGTGGCACTCTGGTATGTGCTTTTTTTCTTGATTTTTTATATCAATTATTTTGGATCTGTAATATTGTAAAGTTAAATTTGAGTTGTTTTGTCATTATTTTTGCTGATTTGGTTTTATTATGTAAAAGTATATATTTGATAATCTGATTTTAGGTTTGACTCTACTGTGTTTACTCAGAACTTGTTCTTTGTTCTTCTAGCTTTATGAAAAAAAAATACACTTTAGATTATTAGACAAAGAAAATTCAACACTATCATTAAGTATTTGTTATAGTCAGAGTTATGTGCAATACTGATTTGTTGTTATTGGTTCTTAATAATGCAAATTTTGGTTTCTGATTTGCTCTCTACATTGATTATAGATAATGAATAACTTTATTTGTGTTTTTCATTTGTATTGTTTGTGATATTTTCATCAATATTAACACACACATATATGTATTCATTGATATATCAATCAAGAAAAAGTGAAGCTATTTACAAGAGTCATGCACTGCAACATTTTTCATATGCTGCTTAACCTTTATGACTTAAGTTTGTAAAGTCTTAATCGATTAATGCTTAACCGTGTCTTTATTTCTTACATTAAAATATTGAAGAGTGTGAAAGTTAACACCATTGGCAACAAGTGCAAGAAATTTAAAAAAAAATGAAATGTTATGCATTCAAAGAATTTTTAAAATTATATATATTTATATATGTTTATATAACTTGAATGTACAAGTCTTTGTTTGTTTCTTCTTATTTATGATCAATTTTTCTGCAGTAACTTATAAGAGTGTTATAACGTGCCTTATTTATCATTTATTAGGTGTACACTAATATTATGATTATGTGGTGTAATGTGAACTTTTAATATCTTAGAATCTTTGTTACTTAGACTAATGGTAAAATGTTTTTCATGTTTTCATAAATATATTTCTGCTCTATTTTACTTTCTTATCTATGATTTTTTTCTTACAGAGTTATTGTCTCGAATATTTCTACTCTTTAACTTCACTATTGAGTATGTGTTTTATGTATTAATTATTTAAATTCTTATGTAGTTGAGCAAATATCACGATGGAAACAAGAGCATAATGAATCATGGATTGGAGGGTGGAGCTATCTTCAAACTTTAATTTCTTTGTGTATTTGATTATGTTTTGTTGTTCACTTTTTAGGTAAAACGTGGGAATGACTAGTAGTTTGTTATGTCTTGTGTATACTTCAAAAAATTAGTTAGAACTAAGAATCTGAAGAAGTGGCGATAGTTATGGTTTGAATTAAATATTGTAACTTAATTGATTTAATTAATGTATAATGTTATAATACTCAGTTTGTGAGATATGTTTAGTTGTCATCCAAGCTTACATAGTTTTTATTTTTTGCAAGAATGTATTTACATTTTAATCCTTTTACGTATACTTACATAGTTAAGACGGATGTGTTTACATAGTTAAGGCAATAATTATACATTTTAATCTTGTAAGTTTAGCTTTATAATATACTAAATTATGTTGATTTTGTACGTTGTGTGATTTTGTTTGGTAATTATACAATAAATTTTGAATGAATGTAGAGATTTAAAACAAGGAAAAAATTTCTCATTTTCTGCGTGTGGTACATCAGTTCAAAATATTATGTCGTCTCATGTACCACAGGACACAATGTTGCTTAAAATATGTTGTCTCATGTTACAACAGTTGTCCATAAACTGTTGTATCATGTACTGCCAGTGATGACATTTTCACAGCAACTATCGCTCCTTGTGGTACATGAGACGACAATTTTATTTGAACTGTTGTCTCCTGCTAGTTAACGACACTACACTGTATAGTACAACAGTATCAAAACTCATCTCTTCAAAATTCTCTTTTATATAAATATATAGATGTAGATGTATAATACTGTTAGTAAATTATGTGGGATTATATAGATATTTTTTAATTGTTTATTAATTAATTCTTTTAATAAATGTATATTAAAAAATTAGAAAAAAAATCACAAAATAAAAAAAATAGAAGATTAGAAGAAGAGGGTGCGACCTCATCTCCTCAAAGCTATCATTTATATAGATATATATATAGAGAGAATTATTTTCCATTTTGTAAAAAAACAATGAAAATATTAATAATAATAGCAAAAAGAATAATAATATTATTATTTTTTTATAGTGTTGTACCCTGATTTTAGCACGAGTCCTTCACTCAGCTTGGGTACAGCTCAAATAAATATGTGGAAGAAATAACCAAGGAATCCATTTATTATCCACGTGGACAGCTTAGTTTTCACGGTGATTATGCGAGCTAGGGATGTATAGGTTGCGAAGCGCGAGCTCATGATATTCATAAGGCCTCCACAGTACGAGCTCGAAGATATATTAAGCTCGTGGTAACTCAAATATATTGTGTACCTGCGAATCCCCAAAGGCTCGGGTACTTTTATGCGATCATTTATGGCCAACCTATAATATTTAATGTCTCAGATATTAGGAGGCCATTTATTTCGTGATCAGATCACATCCTAGTATAAATGAGAATATTTTGTATTAAATGTAATAAATATGTAAATCCGTGATTGACTCACGCGATTGCCCAAACCTATCCATGGAATTCCTCTATAAATACTGGGAATATTGGACAGGAAAAGGGGATGATTACTCTGTAATACTAAAACTCTACCAAAATAGAGAGAGAGAGAAACAATTATTATATAGACTCGTGGACTAGGTGGATTTGAACCACTAAACCACGTAAAAGATCTGTGTCTTTGAGAGTTCATTTCTTATTTCGGTTTATTATCAAGCACTAATCAACCTTGCTATTTTCTTAATTCACTGTTGGCGAAAAATTGCGTCAACAGTTTGGTGCTTTCATTGAGAGGTGGGATTAGTGCTTTCATCAAAATCCCAGTCAAATTTCATCATGGTGGTCACTCGCTCAATGCACGATAATGAGATAGAACAGTCTGGTGGGCAGGAGGCCCCTCATACCGCTGTTTCAAACGAGCATGGCCTTGAAGTTCAGCAACGTCTGGGAAAGCAACCGGTGGGCCACGAAGATACTGGGAGTTCGGCGTCATTGCCACCGAATCCTAACCCAGACTACATAACTGCGGTTGAATTGGAAAATGTGAAGTTAAGAAGCCATATTGCCAAGGCAAACAGGCAAATTGAGGAGATTTTGGCTCAGTTACCCGCTCTTGCAACCGACATTAATGTCGGAAAGAGGCAAAGTGGGTCTTATAAGTCCCACAGGAATAGTCATTCCAAACCAAGTCGGTTAGTCAGAACTGCCTCCCCAAGCTCTGTGCCTACGGTGCAAGACCGCCAAAATGCTCAACTTAGTGGCCCTTGGAGAGGACATCAGCAAGTTAGTCGGTCAGTTAGGATCGCAACCCCAAGTTCAGTACCTCCTTCCCCAACGCCTCAGGGTACTCATGGCAATCCACGGGGAAGGGCTGGAACAGGCTCACAGAGACAAAGTGTTCCAGCCAACCCTCCTACGTCACGATCGGATCGTCAGGCGCAGAGAGCTAGAAATGATGGGGCAGAACAGAGGCGACCTAATTTAGTTCGCCCTAATGGGACAAGGATTGCCTCGCCAGTTATGCATCCCCCATCACCCATAAGACATCCGACGCCGCCTCGTCCTACACGAGACATTCTTGCTTGTGGAGACAGTAGAAGAAATCCTCCTCCATCTGCCCGTACCTATGTTCCACGGACACGTGTTGAAAATCCGGATCCTCGGCCTCCACTACAAGCTGTGAGCTTTGTAAATGGAAGTTATTGGACGGAAATTCGTCGAAGTGTTAGGCCCAGTAGGTCCGAGGGTGATCTAAGGAATCATCTAAGTTCATCTCAAAGCCCTCGATATGATCCACAGCCTGATCTGCGTGATCGCCTAAATTTGCAGAGAATAAATTCAGCTTGGGATGAAGGACTTAGTTACACTCATCAAGAGGGAGGTCCTTCTGAAGTATGTGATAATGGGAATGTCCCACAAAACCAAGCCCAAACTTGGAGGGACAACAACCCGCCAAAAGCATACGATAGGATGGGAGCTGTTGAATAGCCCCAGAATAACCTAGGGACCAAGGACCAAATCCTCGAAAGGCTAGCCCAGATGGAGGAGCTAATGAAGAAGCTTCTATCATAGTAAGAAAAAGATGAGTGTGCCTCAGAGGATGAGCTCGAGCTTTTCGCCCCGAATATTGTGGCGGCCACATATCCAACGGGTTTTAGGATGCCACATTTGTCAAAGTTTGACAAAGATGGGGATCCGTCTCATCACCTAGGGATGTTCAACACCATAATGATGTCCCACAACATCGGACCCGATCTAAGGTGCCTTATATTCCCCTCGACTCTAATTGGTCCAGTCAGGCAGTGGTTCAAACAATACAAGAGGCATTCAATCAGCTTGTGGAAGAGTTTTTCCACTGATTTCAAGAGAGCATTCAGGGCTTCCCAGGCAGCTCGAATTAAGGCTGACTCATTGGCTAATATAAATCAGCAACTCGGTGAATCGTTGAAAGCATATCTAAGTAGGTTTGCCAATGTCGTTGTGCGAGCTAGAGATGCCAACGAAAGTTGCAAGCTCATGGCAATGAGGACGGGAATTCTTGTTGGAGGCGACTTGTGGAAAGAGTTATAGAGGAAAGGAGTTAATATTGTGGACGAGTTCTTGACACGAGCTCAAAGATGGGTTAACCTGGAAGAGGCGCGAGCTTCTGTCGCAAGAACCAGCCAAGTCCCTATCCAGCTCGTTGGAGCGGTAATGGATGTTGCAGCTACGGCTCAAACCATTGCCCAGAGTAACCAAGGGGGATATAATAAGAGGAAGGGAAATGGTGAGGACGACCAGAGCTGAACAAATAAAAACAAGTCCTTGGAGAAATTTAAATCGGTCTACACAACATACACTGATCTCACGGATACTAGAGAGCGTATCTTCTTAGATAATTCTACTTGCCTTCCAGGGAAGAAGCCAGAACCGCTAAAAAACCAAAGGGCGAAGAGAGATCCTTCAAAGTTTTGCCGATTCCACAATGATATCGGTCATAATAATGATGACTGTAGACAGCTGAAGGATGAGATCGAGACACTCATCAGGGCGGGACCTTTGGCCCAGTATGCCTGGAATCGAGCGACTCCCAATCAGCTCGCTGGAAAAAATCCTCCGTCAGCTCCTGAGGCTCCAATGGATCAAGCTAGAGCTCAGGTGAATCAGGAAAATCCTCCTCCGATAACAGAAGGAGATATAGCCACCATTTCGAGAGGACCTCATCTGGCAGGCACAAGCAGAGGTGCCCAAAAGAGGTACATCAACGAACTGAAGTCCCATAATGGAGTCGAGTTCGTCCCAGAACAACAATTATCAAGGCAACAGCAATTGGAGAAACAACCAATCGTTTTTACAGAGGAAGATGCCAGCCATGTCTATTTCCCACATAATGATCCTTTGGTCATAACTATTCAGCTCGCCATCCAGAGAGTTCGGAGGACACTAGTAGACAACGAGAGCTCTGTGAATCTACTTTTTAAGTCCACCTTAGAAAAAATGTGATTGTCTGTAACCGAGCTAAAGGCAACCTCAATTATTCTATATGGGTTTTCTAGTGAAGGGTCAGCTAAAATCGGAACGATCGAATTAGTGGTAACATTGGGTGAAGGTCCACGAGCTGTCTTCAAGCTGCTTGAGTTCGTGGTCATCGATTGTCCAGCCGCGTACAATGCAATTTTGGGCCGACCTGCATTGATGGCGTTTGACGCCATAACCTCTATCCACAACCTAGCAATCAAATTCCCCTCATCTGTGGGAATATGCATCGTCAGAGGCAACCAGCTCGCTGCCAGGGAATGCTATAGCATTTCTATGAAGGAAAAGTCACAACCCGGGCAACAAGCAATGGCCATAAGTGACGGAGGTGAGGAGTCACAGGAAGTAGAAGTTGCTTGCGAGATGGAATAACCTCAAGAAACAAAGGATAGTGACGTCGCCCCAGGTGATGATATCGACCCACGAATGGGCGAGGAAAAATCAGAGCTCCAAGCTATTGAGGAGCTTGAGGAAGTAAACATAGATCCCAAAGACGCTTCAAGAGTCAATAAGATTGGGAAAAATCTTGGTGATGAAAGGAAAAAGGAGCTGGTTAAATTTTTACAAGGGAATCTAGATGTTTTCTCCTGGTCGCATGAAGACATGGTGGGAATAAGCCCAAGTGTGATCATGCACACTCTAAACATGGACAAAATCATGCTTGCAAAATCCCAAAAACAGAGACATTTGGGAACAGTCCGAGATGAAGCACTGGAGGAAGAAGTATCTCGGGTATTAAAGTGTGGGTTTATTCGTGAAGCAAAATACTCGATCTGGGTCGCGAATCCTATGCTGGTCCCGAAGCTAAACGGAAAGTGGAGGACTTGCATCAATTTCTCTGACCTGAACAAAGCTTGTCCTAAAGATTGCTTTCCACTGCCGAGGATTGATCAGTTGGTAGATGCCACCACGGGACACGAGCTCGTGTCCTTCATGGATGCGTGGTGAAGGAGCTCAAAGCGAAGGTCGTACAACGTTATAACGATCCCCATCTCATGGTCAATTAGGTGTTGGGGGAATATCAAGCTCGTGGGACCACGATGGCGGCTTACCTAGCTAAGGTAAAGGAGGAGCTATCAGAATTTGAGTACAGTACTGTTGAACAGAAACCTCGCGAGCAGAACTCTAATGCTGACGCTTTGGCAACGCTTGCCACCACCAAGGAAGCTGAAACTTTGAATGTAGTGCCAGTGGAGTTATTGGAAAGTCCGAGCGCGACAGAAAAAAAATGGTAGAGGTTGAGATGATCGACACAAGGCCGACCTGGATGACTCCCATAGTGGAATACCTTACAACGGGAAGGCTACCTGAGGAAAGAAAAAACGTAAGAAAAATACTTTATCAAGCTCCGAGGTATGTGATAGTGGATGGTACATTATACCGACGTGGTCATTCATTGCCCCTCCTACGGTGTGTTCTGCCTGAGGAGGCTAAAACCATGCTGCAAGAAGTGCATGAAGGATTTTGTGGAGATCATGCTGGGGGCAAAACCTAGCACTGAAAATACTGAGGCAGAGTTATTTTTGGCCCACTTTGACGAAAGATTCCATCTCGTATGTTCAGAAATGTGACAAATGCCAACGCTTCGCCACAGTTGCCCGAGCTGCTCTAGTCGAGCTAATGATGATCTCATCCCCGTGGCCATTTGTAGTCTGGGGAATTGACCTAATAGGATCTTTACCTATGGGAAATGGAGGAGTTCATTACCCGATAGTGGCAATCGACTATTTCACGAAGTGGGTAGAGGCCGAGCCTTAGGCAACCATCACTTTGAAGAGAGTCCTGGACTTTGTGGTGAAGAATATTGTATGTCGATTTGGGCTCCCCAAAAAGATCATGTCGGATAATGGGACCCAGTTTTACAGTGATCTCTTCACTAACTTCTGTGAAAAATACGACGTTATAAAGAGTTTCTTCTCAGTAGCATATCCACAGACCAATGGTCAGGTCGAGGCTGTGAACAAAACCCTAAAGGAGAGCCTTAAGAAGAGGTTAGTCGAGGCCAAAGGAGTATGGCCCGAACAGCTCCCGCAAGTACTTTGGGCATACTGAAATTCTCACAAAACCTCCACGGGACACACTCCTTTCTCCTTAACTTTTGGAAGTGGCTTGTCCTTCCAGTCGAAGCTAGGGTGGCTACTCACAGGCAAAAGACATTTATCCAAGAACGAAATGATGAATTACTTAACGCATCTCTCGACCTGACTGATGAGAAACAAGAGGATTTGCAGTTACAGCTCACCCATTATCAACAAAAAATCACTCGTTACTTTAATTCTAAGGTCAAGAGATGAAGTTATGGATTAGGCGACCTGGTCCTCCGAAGGGTCTTTTTGGCAAATAAGGATCCCAAGGAAGGCGTTTTAGGCCCGAACTGGGAAGGACCATATCAGATCGTGGAAGTTTTGCGTGAAGGAACTTTCAAGTTAGCTCGTCTTAGTGGAGAAACAGTCCCATAGACCTGGAATTCCATGCACCTAAAAAATTATTATCAGTAGTACATTCATCCATGCAAGGCTTAATTATAAAAGCCATTTAATTAAATAACAGAGGATTATTGTGTAATTTTTCTTGTTAAAGTGGTTTTAAATAATTGTTCTTTATAAGGTTGTATTAGCTCGTGTATTGATGTTTGTAAAAGCAACCAAGAAAGTCTCTGGTTACTTGGGGGACATATAACCCAAGGGGATCAAAATAAGTCGCTGGATGAGTTTAAATTACTTAAAATCCTGGATACAACCAGGTACAAAACTATCATGGATACAACCAGGTCAGAAACTTAGAAACTTGGAAAATTGAACATTCGATGGCTTTTCTAAGAGCTCGAGATGTTAATAAACCTAGCAATAACTAAGTTTTAATCATTTAAAACCCTGGATACAACCAGGTACAAAACTTTGAAAGTTGGGAAAATTGTTTAAATCAAGGGTTTTTTAAAGCTCGAGTTATCAATAAACCTAACATGAACTAAGTTTAAAATATTTAAAATCCCAAATATAACCGGGTCCAAGTCCTGATTCTTAACAAGTATGATATAAATCAGCACATTAAGTTTGGATATAACCGAGCTTAAAATATCTATCCCGATCTAAAAATCAATTCCTAAAATCTTGAATGTACAAGTTTAAGAAGTCATAAACATGAGAGATAATCAAGGAAAGATAAATAGATGAAAAGTTAGATATATAAATTGAAATTAAATTTGTCCCAAGGAGAAAAACCTCAAACTGAGCCAATGGGCAATTGTTAACAAACAAACAAAAAACAACAAAAATAGAAAAGATGGTCATTGAGCCCCTCCAGGACGCTCTGAGGACATGACCTCCTCGCCTTCCTGCTCGCCCGCTGTAGAAGCATCCCCCGTTTATGACGATTCTAGCAAAATCCGAGCCTTGAATTTTTCATGGTACGGTTCCCATAGTGCAATAACCATGAAAGAAAAGTTGTCGTCCTGGTTAAAAGCCCAGCAATGGTACAACATATCTTCCATGGAGGACAGTGAGGCTGCCTTTTCTTCTTTGACTGCAGCCTCGGCCTCGAGCAACTTTGCCTTGGTTTCTTCAACCTCGGCTTGGAGCTGGGCAGTTTGGGCCTAGAGAGCAGCCAAGGCAATCTTTGCAGCCTGCTCGCTTTCCTGAGACGAGGCGAGGGAAAACTTGGCATCGTGCTCGCTTTTTTGAGCAACCGCAAAGGCAGCTTTGGCTGCCTGCTCGCCTTCTTGAGCAGTGGTCATGGCAGTCTTGGCGGAATTGAGTTCGACCTGGAGCTCATCATTTCTATCCCTAGCCCGGGCTATGCTGCGGTGTTGAGCCAGGGCAGACTGCAAAATAACATGGCAAGTTAAATGTATCCTTTGACAAGATAAAGAGAAAAATGTCACCAAGGAATGACAACTTACTATAAGGGTCATCCCCAAGGCTGACTCCAGACGTTCTTCGGGCTCCGCTCCTCGATCGTCCTCAAGTCCCTCAAGTTGGCTCTGTAAGCGTGCCCCACCATGTGGCTCGCCATCTCGTAGAGGATTCCCCAGAAGGCTTCGGGGATTTTCTCCAGATCTTGGGGATCAACTAGTATGCGAACAGTAGCAGCTGGGGCAGGAGGAGCTGGGGGATCAGCTTGTATTACCTGATCCCGAGAAGGTGCGAACTGAGGTGGAGGTGGAGGGGGAGGAATCCTCCTCTCAGTGACAGTAGACGCCAGAGCTGTCGAGCTCATACCTTTCCCCTTAGTAGGGGATTTTGAGACATTTCCCCTTGCCAGAGGAGCTTTCTTTGTATATCGGGGCCTCTTCACGACAGGGCCCAAGCAGGATTTCCCGCCCTGAAAAGCCGTGCGGAGGTCAGGAGCTCCAGGTTGTTCCATCTCGTCGCCTAAAAAGAACAAAAAGGAGATTAGTTCACAAGTAAAGTCAAAAACACACACAAAGGAAATAAATAAAGATCCTATCCTCTGGGCTGGGGGAGGAGTCTATTATCACGACCTCCGGTCTTGGGACTACTGGAGGAGAAGGAGAATCTAAGTCTAATATTACTTGGACCCTTGGAGGTTCGGGCTCAGGTTCTACCTCGGGGCTGGACTCATCTACATACTACCTAAATCCAAGGGCAAAGGCGCCCTGGAGCTAAGAAGGCCAGCTCCTACGATTGGTCTCATACTCCTCAAAGATGGCAGACCTAAAATTCAAGGTGTTATCTACACCAATGGTGCCCTTGGGGTAACTGTTGTCATGGCGCAACACTAAGTGGTCCACACATTGGAGCAAGGTGACATTACGATTTGGATTGTTAGGGTGACAGTGGATGAGATGATTGGGGTTAAATCTAACTAACCTAAAATTGGCAACAACCCTATCTAATGCCCTATAGGGGTATGGATTACCTTGGCCGGAGGGGCCGGCTACTGCCCCCGACGTAGCTCGTTCTAAATTGGGTTCCAAATCAACCTGGGGAACTCGCCTCTTTCGCACAAGAGGCACCTTTTCCTCTTCCTGATCCTTGCCTTCAGTGGCCAGTGAGTCCTCTTCTTGAGAGGGCGAGAGCTCGTGGATTACCGGAAGAGTAGCCTGGGTCCTTCTTAAGGCCAACGTCTGGGCTTGGCTAATCAAATTGCACGCCAACATCGTGACATCATTCACGAGCTGGCGGAAGTCCTTCTTTCTGGGTGGGAGCCCAGACAAAGTTTCATATTGACCCCCGAGGGTCACTGACTTCCCCGTCCTCGAAAATATGGCTACACAAAAATAAACTCAGTTAGCACATGCGCAAGGAAAATGTCTTGAAAAGAGTAAAATTTTACAAGCTGAGATTAGAGACTAAAAAAAACTTATGAGGACGGTTAAAGTATCGGTGCTCACAATTTCGGAACCCATTCGACATAAAAAACTGGTCTTTGTAGTCATTGGGGTGGCTTGGGAGCTCGATGACCGGAGCAGAGTTTGGGAATCTGGTGAGGTAATAGAACCCGTCACCTCGACCCTTTTTTTCCGGGCTGGCTTTGAGGCAGAAAAAATACAGTATATCTGCTAGAGTGGGGACCTCCTACTCGTGCTTCAAAAATAAGTATTTCAGCCCCTCCAAAAGCCTGTAAGAATTTGGGGGGAGCTAAAAAGGTGCCAACTTCACATAATTTAGGAAGTCGGCAAAATATTGATCCAGGGGAAGGAAGGCCCCCGCCTTCAAATGTTCATCAGTCCAGGCCGCGAAGTCATCCTGGAGAGGGGAGCAGCTCCATTCCCATTCGAACAGAGGTCGGGCAATAAGGACTCCGGTCTTGACTTCGATGTTATGGCTCAGCATAATTTTGTTGACCCTTCCTTAGGTCGTAATATTGGAAGCGATTGTCTCTGCCTCGAAGAAATCGTTGGGGTCGACCACAACTTCCCTCTCCACCACTAGGCCGAAGTGAGGAATGGGAGATTCTGAGGTGATCTCTTTCCCTTTGTTCGTTTGTTGAGCAGACGAGCTGGGTGAATTCTTCTTTGATGCGTTCTTCTTGGGAGCCATCAGATCACCTAACGAACAAGAATGTCAAGTTACTTAGTAGGCGAACTAAGAGTTTTTAAGGGTTATGGCACGGAATTTCAGAGGAGACTGTTGTCTTTGATATACGAGCTGAGTTAGTCTCCGCCCGTTGTGTGATGCCACGCGCTACCCTACGCTATGCACCTCGATTTCTTAACAGACCCCTGATGTTTAGGGATCCGTGTGTCAGAAAACCAGGCCACTACTCTCCTTGGGGGGCGGTTTATAGAAAAACCACCCAAGAAGCGTGACCCCTAAGCAATCTGGTTTCGAACCCTAAAAACTTTTCATTTTCTATATCTCGAATGGGTATTTCCTAAAATTCACCATAAATTACCCAAGTTTACCCAAAAATTACCCAATTTTATGAATATCATAGTTCTAGATATATTTTAAGACCTACTCAGTTAATCTAAGTCGAAGCCTATGTGCCAAAAACATTTGGAGAACAACCTAATAAGGACTACGGTGAAGTGCAGATGAGCATGATAAAAAAAGAGACCAGTAAAAAGAAAAGTTTCTTCGAAACCAAAAGACTTATAGTGTGTTCTTCAATAAAAGAAGTAGACTTTGCAGGGGAGAGTTCCTGGAAGACTCTTGAGTAATTGAGTAACTGGGTTTCTGAAGGTTTTTGCAACAGATGGTTTTTGAGTTTTTCTGAGAAAGAAGAAGGGTTTGGAAATGCAGAAGAGAGAAGATGTAGAAAGATTTCGAATGAAAGGTGGTGAACCCTGGAAATTTCCTATCCTATTTATACTTAAACGACATAAATTAATTTAAGCCATCCGATTTGGTCAATACAAAATACAAGGGCTATGTTTCAAAAGACAAAACGCGGTAAAAGGGTGACAAGACAATTATTGTAAGCCTCGAAACCCGAACAGGCGCCAATTATGATGTACCACGTGTCCAATACTTGAGTAGTGGGCAGGCAGTGTTTAATGCAACAGAAGTCTAAAAGTCCCTACTGTGTAGGTCAGAAGGTGATGTCATGAACCACGAGCAGGGACTTGGGGGGCAAATGTTGTACCCTGATTTCAGCACGAGTCCTTCACTCAGCTCGGGTACAACTGGCAAATAAATATGTGGAAGAAATAACCAAGGAATCCATTTATTATCCACGCGAACAACTCAGTTTTCACGGTGATTATGCGAGCTAGGGATGCATAGGTTGCGAAGCACGAGCTCATGATATTCATACGGCCTCCATAGTACGAGCTCGAAGATATATTCAGCTCGTGGTAACTCAAATATATTGTGTACCCGCGAATCCCCAAATACTTGGGTACTCGTGGTAACTCAAATACTTTTATGCGATCATTTATGGCCAGCCTGTAATATTTAATGTCTCAGATATTAGGAGACTATTTATTTCGTGATCAGATCACATCCTAGTATAAATGGGAATATTTTGTATTAAATGTAATAAATATGTAAATCCGTGATTGACTCACGCGGTTGCCCAAACATGTCCATGGAATTTCTCTATAAATACTGGGAATATTGGACAGGAAAAGGGGACGATTATTCTGTAATACTAAAACTCTGCCAAAATAGAGAGAGAAAAACAATAATAATATAGACTTGTGGACTAGGTGGATTTTAACCATTGAACCATGTAAAAGATCTGTGTCTTTGAGAGTTCATTTCTTATTTCGGTTTATTATCAAGCACTAATCAACTTTGTTATTTTCTTAATTCACTATTGGCGAAAAACCGCGTCAACATATAGATATTTTATAATAGTAGTATTATTTTTTATAGATATTTTTTCTTAATTAAATAGATTTACATATATATAGATTACACATATAGATAGATAATGTCATTTTTTTCAATATATAATATAAAAATTACAAATTTAAATGATATAAAATTACATACTAAAAAAATTATATATGTAAAATATAAATAATATACTAAATTTGATCAACTCAAAAAAATTAGTTATTTCTTTTAATAAATGTTAAATAAAAATTAGAAAAAACCACAAAATAGAGAAAATAAAATAATTAAAGAATGGGGAGAAGAAAAATAATATTTTTTTTTATAGATAGATATTTTATAATAGTACTATTACTTTTTTTATAGATATTTTCTCTTAATTAAATACATTTATACACAGATATATAAATACAGGTAGATAATATCATTTTTTCTTCAATATATAATATGAAATTTATAAATTTAAATAATATATATATACTACAAAAATTAAATATGTAAAATAGAAAAAATATATTAAATTTGGTAAACTCACAAAAAATATCTATTTGGTATTTGGCCAAGATTAAGTGAAATCAATCACCCATATAAGTAAAAAAAATATTAATGTTGGGAAAAATCAAAGTGATTCAAGAGTACTTTATTTGTAGATTAAATGTATAATACCACAATGGTTTGTAAATACATATGGGACTATAGGGATTTTTTTAAATTGTTAAGTAATTATTTCTTATAATAAATATTAAATAAAAATTAGAAAAAACCACAAAATAAAGAAAATAGAAGAATAGAAGAATAGAGTGTGTTGACGCTATTTTTCGTCAACTTAAAATGTAGAGCAGATAAACAATAGGAGCTATGACGCAGATGAATGATCTAATAAAACAACAAGAATTTTACGTAGTTCAGCAGTTAACTCTGCCTAGTCCACGAGTCAATTTTATTAAGATTTTGGAAATTTCAAGAAATCCTTCAGGGATGATTCTCCAGAAATTTCCTCTAGATATCAAAAATCCGTCCCCCCTAAGTGTTCATGATCTATCTATTTATAGAGGGTTCTCAGAATTCGTTCCCACATATTTCGGGAAGATACTCCTATACATTAATGGGAATAATGACATTAAATTATGTAACTCCTATATATAAGGAAACGTCCCCTGAAGACCAGGAGGCATATAACAGACTAGTTAATATCCCTTTAATATAGGAAAGTTACAACAATAAATGTCTTGAAATGCATGGAACGCGTCTCATCAGATGACCCATTACGCCGTTCGAGGTCGGTAATCAGTATCATGTCGGACCAGGTCTTTAGGTAAATTATGAGCTAGCCACCTTACCCCAAGACCGGCTCGGAGCGGGTAAATACCACCAAGGCCGTTACATTCCGAGCTTATACCCATGCCAAGCTCGAGCTACTTGATCCGAAGATACCCAACAATGGATATACTCTGATGCTATGTCTTTCGAGCTTAGAAAGAACTTCGAGGTTACATATCTTCGAGGTTGCCACCTTGCTTCAAGGGTTTGGCACCTGGACCACGAACATGCACTTTAGATATCACGAGCTCACACCTGACGAATCCAGCTTTCGAGGTCACAATCTCAGGTCTCGAAATCTGGGTGTAACATTTTTCCCTCTCAAAAGTATTAGTTCGAATCCTATGAGAAGGAAACTTTTGAACTACTCTTATTGGAAACTGTACCATAAAAAACACTCAAGTGTGGACACGCGTCAAACGGGTATTGATCACTCGAAGTACTTGAGTACCTTGGAAACCTGCCCATGTCTATCCGCCTGCCATTCTTTATGGCACTATCAACTCACAGGTCCCTGGGCGTTTGATTTGATATGGACTCTGGCCAATGGCCCAGATTAATCTGGCCCTTTACACTCCCATGGGTTTATAAATAGGACTCTATTCGTCGTCCCCATTTTATCTTCACGTTCAAGCCTTTGTAGAGAGAAAAGAAGAAAAAACCAGAGAATATTGCCCAGTTCTTGCATGTTCTCCAAGCCACGAAAATAGAGCAACGTCCACCTCTTCGACTCCGTGAGATCGTTCTTGCAACCACTTATTCATTCATCGATCTCTCTTTTTTCGTCGATCGCAGTGTGTAAGTTTCTGTTCATAACTTTGTATGCCCTTATATTTGTCATGCATGTTTATATTATTGCAATGTTAGTTCCCTTGCTACTTTTGCACATTAGAATGCTTCAGTACATACTAGTCTTAAGGTCTGATATCATGGGTTCCAAACCCAGTTCATGCGTAGGAGACCCAGATATGGTTCTTTTACTGAATTTTTTGAATTATGAATGGCATATCTTGTACATCAAGATATCGGGTATAAAATTAGGGTTCTGTAAAATGCACGTGTGGATGCTCAATATTCCACGCCCGTAAAAGATCCAGGACGCGCGCTAAGGTCCCATAAATGCCTAAATACATGTCTGAACCGCGGGACGCTCGGGCCACCGTCCTCTTACAACGGCCTCGCATCACCCCATGGCGCATGGCGTCTCGCGAGGCCCCAGCCTCGCACCACCTCTCGGCGCGCCTAGCGCCCCGCGTGGACCGCCTCGCATGCGCACATCGCCACCGCCTCACGTGCGCGCCTCGCGACGGCCTCACGCAGCAGCAGCCCTCAGCGCCTCGCGACTGCCTCGCACAGCAGCAGCCCCAGCGCCTCGCAACCGCCTTGCGCAGCAGCAGCCCCCAGCGCCTCGCGTGCGCGCCTTGCGACACGCTACGCCACCTGGGCCTCGCGAGAGGCGTCTCGCCTATAGGTGCCGCACCATCTAGAACCATGCACACGTGGGGGCCTCGCGACGCGCCTCGCGACATGCTACACCACCAGGGCCTCAGGAGAAGGGTCTCGTCCATCGAAGCCGCCCCACCTGGATCCGTGCGCGCGTAGGGCCTCGCGAGGGGCCGTCCCGCGAGGCCCACCACCCACTTCTCGTGGATGTCCCCGAGGTGCTTTAGGCGCCTTGCGCCAAGGACCCAAGAGCTCCGTTCCACGCCACAACCCCTGCATGCACCAGGTGTCTCGCACCCTACACCTCAAGAGGATATCTACTATGAAGATTTACGGAGACCTTAGCCTTTGGAGGTGAAGGCCCCAATACAATTCAAAAGGATCGTACGAGTACGATCTTATACAGGGTACGACCTTTAAGACCCCACATGTCTGATCCCAATACTCATACCCAACAAGTGATGGTGGTAAGGGAAAGTACGAGGAGTGGTAGCACCACCTCCACTCCTTTGACGCGTGTACTAAATAAGTAATGTAAACATCTCCATAGAACACGACCATGTGCTGGAGCCAACACCACTACCCCTGAGACCACTCACCTGGCATCGTACTTGTGTACCATCTGGTCCCCTGGACCACAATGTATCAAGGGCCATTAGAGCCTACTATAAAATGAACTCTAACTCCACCTGAAAGGGGGTTGGAAAATTTACTGTAGCAAGTGCACCATAGTGAATGAAAATTAATTTCACCATTGTTCTTCTGCAATTGTTCTTGGAGTTGATACTTAGATTCCTAAAGCTTTTCTTTTGATAATCTTTACTTTGCAATTTTTCTGACTTAACTTAGTTGACGAGTTCTCACCGTCAACAGCACGTTTCCCAAAAATTCCACTCTTTGGGTAACCGCCAACTTTTTCCCTAAAATATCTAGATCTTCAAAAATAAATCCACCTTCCTTTCTTTTGGGGGAATACACGTTCCGAGACTGGCCTCGTCATTCGGATCGAGCTTGCCTTGTAGCCTCGATCATTCGAGCTTAGGTCTTCTATTTATCTCATTATTTCTTGTTCGCTTGGCCCTCACCCTTTTACTTTCTTGTTAGATGCCGCAGAACTCGGGAAAGTGGTGGGGGTCAAAGCTCGCAATTCCTTATTCACCAGTAGCTCCGAACCCGGAGTCTCCTTTTACTCGGAACCAGCACTTGATTCGGGAGCACGAACTGAGGTGTGAGCAAGAGGACATTCGAGACCACTTCCGACGTCAGATAGACGAGGTCGAAGAAGGAAAAAGGAAAAGATTAAGGGTGGCCATCTACCCAGATCTGGACACTGAGCCTAGACCGATCCCTCTCGACCCTGCACTTAAAGTGACAATCGCCTTCAAACCAGGTGATCTTCAGTTCTCACTGATGGGGGAACCCTCTACCTCACAGCCTAGGAAAGAATTTTTCAAGGCCGAGCATTACTGGAGCTCGGTCACCTCACTAGACCAGATAACCGATATTCTGGCCTTCCACGGCATAGGACTATCAGGCTCGCTAAGGTGCCGAGCCTCGACCTCCCATGAGTGGAGTTGTCGCGCTCCAGGAGATGGGAATCCTGACAGCAAGCTGAGATATGCAGCTTGGAGCCAGGAGCACATGAAGGTAGGGGCGGTATTGCCCCTGAAGTATTTTTTCAAGGACTTCACAGACTTCGTTGGGCTGGCTCCTTTCCAGCTCAACACCAATTCTTACAGGGTATTGTCTGCCCTGAGGTCGCTATATCACGAGTTGAAGTGGGTAGGACCTTCACCAAAAGAGGTTTTATATCTCTTCTGCTTGAAAAGCAATCCCTCCCGAGCTCGGGGAGGGGACAACTTCTACTACCTCTCGAGCTATCCGAAGGAGAAGAAGATGTTTGAAGACCTTCCCGATCATCCTCCTGACTTCAAGAAGGCCTTCTTCTGGACAGATGGCCTAGCCCCATCTCGTTGCTATTCGTTCAGACGGATTTGTAAGTATTTCAACCCCCTTCTTTTTTGTGCTCGAACTGTGTTTTTAGGCCCGTACTTAGTTGAAATGTGTTTGACTTTCCAGCCAACTACCATCGCCCTACCCCTTCCAAGGATATGAGGGAGCACAGAGAGACTCTGCTCCAACTTCCTTATGGCAGGAGATCCATTTCCTATCTCTTGCATGAAGACAAGCTCCAGGCTTGTGGGCTCTTTGGAGATGATCAGTCTACATCGGACTGGTCCAATACAAAATATGACCAGTGGGAGCTTGTGCCTCTACCAACCAGTAACCTCCTTCCAAGAAGAGATGCGAGGCCTCCACCTCCAGTCCGTCATAGGAGTCCACAATCGGGGAATGAGGC
Source organism: Humulus lupulus (assembly GCF_963169125.1). Taxonomy (NCBI): domain Eukaryota; kingdom Viridiplantae; phylum Streptophyta; class Magnoliopsida; order Rosales; family Cannabaceae; genus Humulus; species Humulus lupulus. The sequence continues at coordinate 55,495,909 of NC_084796.1, read as the reverse complement.
CAATGATGAGGCCTCGAGCTCAGGCTCAGATGATCAAGGTACAGTCATCCTTAGCTCGAATATGTGGTCCCCCTCCCTATTAAAGCATAAACCCGTTAGGTTAGTATTATGTAAGGATGATAGGTACCATTTCTATGTATGGTCTTGGGTAGATGATAGGGTACATAGGTTTGATAGCTGGCTCGGGAAATATGACACCGTGTATAGCCTGAATGAGGTATGGAACGAGATAGCCATCCAATATGGGACTAATGACTATAGGGACCTTTCGAGGTTGACTTCCACCTATAGGGAAGGCACTCCCCCCGCGTCTTCTGAAGATGGGGGAATTTCGTGGTCACCTCGGGGGAGAGTTCCAGTTAGGTTTCTCTCTACTTGTCTTTCTATCCCATGTATGTTTGCATTATGCGGAGTTACTTTTTTTTTTTGATAACTCATGTTGTGGTGTAACTGTGCAGGCGAGACGGACTCCGACCTTGATAACATCTTGGAGAGTGGCGGGGCCAAAAGAAGCAAACGCCCGAGAGGCTCACGGAAGTCTGAGCGTCCCGCCAAGGTCCTTAAGAGGACTGAAAAGACACCTCCTCCACCAGCTCCGGCTGCCAACTCCTCAGGTCGGGGCATCCACTGTGGTCGAGCTCCAACCTCCCATCATGGTTCACTCAATGCTCGGCCCACCTCCGAAAAAACCCCCGACTTCCATAACACGCAAGTTGTCAGTTTCTACTCATGTTGATGAGTATGTAGTTGACAATGCTGCTGAATCCCATGGGGATACGCTGGGCTCGGATATTCTGTCTCGAGTGGGCCAGAGTTTTAGTGGTTTTGACGCTCCTCATTGGCAGTTTTTGAACAACGCCCGAGACTGCAACACTCTTTATGAGAAGAGTGTCGAGCTTACTACCGCGGTAACTTTTCTTTTCTCGCTACTAGCTGTATTTATAAGCGGTCCATGTGCTAATGTTGATTTCTTTATATGCCAGGCTCTTGCTGTCTCTGCTCAGCTCAACTATAAACTGAACGAAGAGATCCACTCGAGTAGGTCCTATGCTAAGGAGGCGAAGGATCTTCAGCTTAAATTGAATGACGAACTCAAGGCAACAAAAGCCAAGATGGAGACGGGAGCTAAGGAGCTGAGGGCCAAGTCTTCCGAGTTTGAGAAGCTGAATGCTCGGCTCGCAGAGCTTGAACAAGAGAATGTCCGGGTTAAGGAGACCAATGCCAAGCTTGAAGAAGAGAAGGCTGCCACTTTCGAGATCATGGAAGGTGAAAAGAGTCATCTTCTCGAGGAGTTTAAGGAGAAGAAGGACCGAGCAGTCGACATGGCCATGTATAGAATCTGGGCCAACAATGTCAACCTCGACACCAGCTTCTTAGGCCCTCTTGAAGCAAAGCTCGTGGCCCAATGGCAGGCTCGGCTGGATGATGAGGAGACTGCCCGAGATGAGGCAGAGAAAGCCGGAGGGAACGCTGATGCTGAGAAGGCCAAGGAGAATGCTCCTTCTTAATTCTTGCCTCGGGGCTGTGTCCCTTTGAATCTTTTGTATAAGTCCTTTTATTTTGTTTTTTTTTATGCCCATGGGGCCGAGACAATTTATGGCTCGTGAAGGAGCTAGTATTACCTTTTTGAACTTTAATATATTTGCTTTACATTTCTTGAGCCGAAATATTTTGCGCAATTTAAATTAAAGTGTCATATATGCCTGTTTATTTACACAAACATAATTTGGATTTAAGCTCGAGGTTCAATGCATTCATGCATAGTTTCCTCGAATTATCCACTTCCGATCTCGTTATTTTTCAAGGTCGGATATTACTTTTACCATGCACCCGAAAGTACTTATATGGCGTGTAATGCAGATGGTTTAGTTGTATCTAACTTTTTAGTTGTTTTTTCTCGTCCTCGGTTAGTTCTCCGAGGTTATGAGGTCGAAAATATTGTTTTGCAAGATACTCCAGCCTCGATCTCGACTTAGCATGTAGTTGGTTATGTTCCAACTTTCTGTCGATTAGTTTTTAGCTGGTTTGCTCCAATCCTATTAAGCTCGTGTTAGGTTTGTAATCCATACACTTATATTTTTAATCTAGTTTACATATTTGGTTACATCCAAATATTTTTATCTTTTTGGCAATTTGGTTATATCCAAACTTATCTCATTTCGCACATTTGGTTATATCCAAACACTTGTATGTTTTTCGTATATGCTATATTATTTTTTTAAGCTGATGGTATATGTACCACTGATGCCCCCTTAATATCCTATGAGTGTGACCATAGGTTATTAAATTAAGAGAGATTGCAAAAAATACAGCATATTAAACGAAATCTAACTTTATTTGGCAGAATCAAAAAATAGAAAAGTAGTACAGATAAACAAGCATGGCTATAGGCGACATCCTTCCTATACTATTGATAGTAAGGTCGTAGGTGTTCGGCATTACATGCTCGTGGTACTAGACTTCCATCCAATCTTGCCAACTTGTATACGCCTGGTCGGGTGACTGACTCTATCTGATAGGGTCCTTCCCAATTTGGCCCGAGCACGCCAGCTGCTGGATCCCGTGTTACCAAGAATACACGCCTTAGCACCAAATCTCCCACGCCGAATTTTCGATCCTGAACTCTTTTTTTGAAATATCAGGTAGCTCGCTGTTGGTATGCAACATTTTTTAATTGAGCTTCGTTTCTTCTTTCTTCGATTAGGTCAAGAGTTTCTTCGAGCTGTGAGTCGTTCGAGGCTTGATCATAAGTGAAGGCTCAAATTGTGGGAATTTCGACCTCAATTGGCAACATAGCCTCGCAACCGTACGCAAGAGAGAATGGGGTATGTCTTGTTGACGTTCGGTTCGTGGTCCTATATCCCCATAGGACTTGGGGAAATTCTTCGGGCCATCTTCCTTTAGCTTCTTCCAACTTTATCTTCAACGAAATTTTTAGAGTCTTGTTTACAGCTTCAACCTGGCCATTCTCCTGAGGATAGGCCACTGACGAGAAGCTTTTTATTATTCCATTTTTTTCACAAAAGTTGGTAAACAGATCGCTATCGAACTGGGTTCCGTTATCGGACACAATCTTCCTCGGCATCCCATAACGACATATGATACTTTTTACCACAAAGTAAAGGACTTTTTTGGAGGTTATTGTCACCAAGGGTTCATCTTCTGTCCACTTTGTGAAGTAATCTACGGCGACTACCATGTTCTTTACTCCGCCCTTGCCAGTCGGAAGGGAGCCTATGAGGTCGATTCCCCATACCGCAAATGGCCATGGGGAGGTCATCATAGTTAGTTCGGATGGTGGGGCTCGAGGAATTGTGGCGAATCGTTAGCACTTATCACACTTTTTTACGTAGTCGAATGAGTCTGATTTGATGATAGGCCAGAAGTATCCCTGGCGTATGATTTTCTTGGACAGGCTATGTCCCCCAGTATGGTCTCCACAGAACCCTTCATGAACTTCTTCTAAGATTTTCTTAGTTTCAGGTGGAGTCACACACCGGAGTAGTGGCATGGAGTATCCTCTTCTATAAAACCTTCCATCTACAATGGTATAACGAGGGATTTTATACATCAACTTTCGAGCCTTGGTCCGTTCTTCCGAGAGAATGTCGGCCTCGAGATATTCAACTATTGGAGTCATCTAGGTAGGCTCGGAATTGATCATACGTACATCCTCCTGCTTTGGCTCGTCAATACTAGGTGTCGAGAGATGTTCGATTAGTATGACATTCAGTTCGTCATTCTCAGTAGAGGTAGCGAGCCTGGCTAAGGTGTCCACATTTGAGTTATGTTCTCGGGGGACCCGTTCTATCGCATAGAACTCGAAATGTTCCAATGCTGATTTTTCCTTTGCTAAGTATGCTACCATTCTCGTACCACGAGCCTGGTACTCTCCCAAGATTTGCTTAACCACTAGCTGGAAGTCGCTGTAGCAATGTGTTGCTTTAGCTTTGAGCTCCTTGGCTATACGAAGTCCCGCCAGTAAAGCCTCATACTCGGCCTCGTTATTTGATGTGCTGAAGTTAAATCTCAAGGCAGAATGAAATCTGCTTCCTGCAGGAGTGATCAAAAGTACTCCTGCCCCCGATCCATTTTCATTAGATGACCCATCAACATAAAGTTTCCACAGCTCATGGGCCGGGGTTATAACTTCATCGTTGGTCATGCCAGTACACTCCACTATGAAGTTTTCCAAGGATTGCCCCCTAATGGTCGTCCTTGGATGATAGGTGATCTCGAATTGCCCGAGTTCAATGGCCCATTTAAGAAGTCGACTTGAAGCTTCTGGTTTGGACAAGACTTGTCTTAGTGGTTGATCAGTTAGTACATGGATGGGGTGCGCTTGAAAATAGGGTTGAAGCTTTCGAGATGAGTGAATTGGGCTGAGAGCTAGCTTCTCCATCAAGGGATATCTTGATTCTGCCCCTAGTAACCTTTTACTGACGTAATACACGGGCCTTTGTACTTTTTCTTCTTCCCGTACGAGTACTGCACTTATGGCGTGCTCGGTCGTAGAAAGATACAAGTACAAAACTTCTCCCGTAATAGGTTTTGACAGGATAGGAGGTTCTGCGAGGTGTTTCTTAAGTTCCTGAAAATCCAACTCGCATTCCTCTGTCCATTCAAACTTCTTGCCTCCCCTCAACAGGTTGAAAAACGGAAGACAACGGTCTGTAGATTATGATATAAACCTACTTAGTGCCGCCATCCTGCCAGTCAAACTCTGGACATCTTTGTGTTTTCGAGGTGAAGGCATGTCTATCAAGGCCTAGATCTTATCTGGATTAGCTTCTATTCCTCGAGCGTTTACAATGAAACCCAGGAATTTTCCTGAAGATACTCCGAAAGAGCACTTCTGAGGGTTAAGCTTCATGTTATATTTCCGGAGCACGGTAAAGCATTCCTCGAGGTCATCAACATGGTTACTGCTAAGTTGAGATTTGACTAACATATCGTCAACATAAACTTCCATGTTGTTCCTTATTTGCTCGGAGAACATCATGTTCACGAGCCGCTGATAAGTAGCCCCAGAATTTTTGAGCTCGAATGGCATGGCGTTATAACAATATAACCCTTTATCTGTTATGAAGCTCGTATGTTCCTGGTCAAGGGCATGCATGGAAATCTGGTTATATCTAGAATAGGCATCCATGAATGACATTAGTCCATGCCCTGCCGTGGCATCTACGAGCTGGTCAATCCGCAGTAAAGGAAAGTAGTCCTTAGGGCAGGCCTTATTGAGGTCTGAGTAATCAATGCAGGTTCGCCATGTCCCATTAGGCTTTGGGACCAGCACCGGATTGGCTACCCAATCGAGGTAAAAAGCATCCCTAATAAATTGGTTTGCTTTTAACCTGTCAACTTCCTCTTTAAGGGCCTTTTTCCTATCGTCATCCAGTTGTCTTCGCTTTTCCTGCTTCAGCGGTAAGCTTTTGTCGATATTTAGCGCGTGGCTCACTACATTTGGACTTATTCCTATCATGTCTGAATGTGACCACGCGAAGACATCCTGGTTCTTCTTCAAAAAGCAAATTAACTGCTATTTGGCTTCTTCGTGAAGGTTTTTCCCGACCTTTACCGTTTTCGGGGGGTCTGATTCTTTGAGCCTGACTTCTTCGAGCTCTTCCAATGGTTCGAGATCAGCTCTCTCCTCCACTCTTGGGTCGATTTCTTCATCTATTTCCAGGACTGTCCCGTCTTTATTCTGAATAACGACGAGCGCTTATGCGCTCGCCTGCTTCTTTCCTCTTATGGAAATGCTATAGCATTCCCTCCCGGCCAACTGGTCTCCCTTCAATGTCCCGATGCCACTAGAAGTTGGGAACTTGATGGCCAAATGCCTTACAGACGAGACTTCCCCCAGCCCTACTAGGGCGGGTCTGCCGAGCAGCACGTTGTAGGCTGATGGCAGGTCCACTACTACAAACTCCATCATCTTGGTCGCTGAGACTGGGTAGTCTCCCAAGGTTACAGGGAGTTCAATGGACCCCATACAGGCAATCCCCTCTCCTGAAAAACCGTATAATGTCGTTGCACAAGCTTTTAGGTCTCGAAGTGCGAGTCCCATATTTTCTAAGGTGGCCTTATAGAGAATGTTCACTGAGCTCCCATTATCAATGAGAACTCAGTGAACTCTCTTATAGGAGAGCTGGAGAGTGATGACCAGTGGGTCATTGTGGGGAAACTGAACATGGGACGCATCGTCCTCAGTAAAGGTTATCAGCTGGGATTCAATCTTTTGGCGCTTGGGAGCTCTAGGTTCGGGTTCATAAGGGGACCCGTCCCCAGTTTTTAGCTCGTTCACGTATCGCTTTTGTGCATTTTTACCCGATCCTGCGAGATGAGGCCCGCCCGAGATGATTATCACATCTTCTCCATCAATCGGAGGGGGCCTATCTTCTTCTCTAGCTCGGGAATTATTGTTTTGAGCAGGCAACGACGCAGCTGCCCTCTGGCTAGTATAAGCCTGATTATTATTCTGGTTCCTGACTTACTATCTGAAGTATCCTCTCAAGATCAGCCCTTCAATCTCGTCCTTCAAATTCCTGCATTCATCAGTAGTGTGCCCAGTATCTCTGTGAAATCGACAGTACTTGCTGGAGTCTCTCTTGGACTTCTAATTTCTCATGGGGTCTGGACGCCTGAAAGGGACCTAGTTTTCATTAGCCAGGTATATATTCTTCTGAGACTCGTTGATCTCGGTGCACACTTTGTACACGGAGAAATACCTTTCCCCTTTCTTCTTCTTTCCCTCTTCCACCTCGGGGTTACTTCCTTCATTCTTCTTCCTTTTGGAAGGGTTTTCTGCAGGGGGTTTCGAGGCTGATGGGTCCGCTGAGGCCGAGGCAGAGTTTATGTTTATCGTTGTAGTTATGGGCTGAGAGGTCATGTTCAGCGTTGACCTTGCCTCTTCTACATTGACAAACCTCTGAGCTCGTCTATTAAACTCGGTTAAGGACCTCGCAGGCTTTCTCTGCATATCATCCCAGAGGGGACTTCCCGACATTACCCCAGCTTGGATGGCCATTAGATGACCGATGTCGTCTACATCCCGAGCTCGAGCGACCTCCAAATTAAACCTTGTAAGGTAGCTCTTCAATGTTTCACTTGGCTGTTGCTGAACGTTGGTCAGGGTCGATGCCTCGGGTCTTACCCCGATCATGGCTCTAAACTACTTTTTGAAATCTTTTGATAGCTGATCCCAAGAAGTGATTGAATTCCTCTTATATTTTTCGAACTAGTTTTTTGTTGGTCCTGTAAGCGATGCTGGAAATAACATGCATCTGAGCTTATAACCCACACTACTTGCTCTCATTATGGTGTTAAATGTACTCAAATGACTGTACGGGTCGGATTACCCTTCAAAAGGCAGGACATGAGGAATCTGAAACCCTTGAGGAAACGGAGTGTTGAAAATATGGGGAGCGAATGGTTCGAGCTCCTCATCAGAATCCTCGTTCCGACTCCGACCTCGCTCATTCTGCAAGAGCCTAAATGCCCTTACAAGCTGATCAATTCTTTCTTGAACTGGGTCCACAGGGGGTCTCGCCTGAAATTGGCTATCATTGATCACAACTCCAGGCTCGCTTCTTCGCGGGGGATCTTTGCGCCCATTTAGGTGATCTCTCAGGTCTGGTTCGATGGATTACCACTACCCCGATTTTGATTCCGGTGCACCCGCAAGTCAGAGCGGTTCCTATGGTTTCCAGTATTTCTACGTCCTTGATCATACATGCTGACTGATCTGGCGTCCCCTGAGTCGTCACTGGTGAGGCTTGTCGCAAGATTGTTCCGAGATGGATTTCTTTCCTGCTACCTCATCTCTGCAGTGTGAGATCGAGACATTTGGCTTCTCGCAGGCTGGGCGCCTCTCCGTTCCCTAGTAGCCTCTATATTCCCCTGTTTCTGTCCTGCCCGCCTTGCCTCATCACCCTGAGTTGGTTATGTGTTCCTCCGAGGTGGTGAGGGGTATCTTATTGGTGACAGAGGGAACCCTATGGGTGACGGTGGCTACCAACCATTTCGGGGCTTGGATGGTCCCGAGTTCGGTCGTGCTTACTCAGTAACATTCTGTGTGTTACCAGGAATCTGAGTCCGAGCCTCTGCAGGGGCTCGGTTATTCCCAGTTTCTGCTGGTAACTCCGCAGTTGAGTTAGCCGGAGCCCTAGCCCGAGTGTTTCTTCGGGGTCTCGAGGGAGCAGGTTGTTTTGCTGGTGGTGGAGGTTGCTCCATTCCTCTTGTGGCAGCGTTTTTCCGAGGTCGCCCACAAGGCCTGCGGGGAGGAACATGAACGTCCCGTGGAGGTGGGTCTTGGTTCTCCTGCAGAGGTTAAGGCTGAGCTGCCTATGCATCCGTGGCTAACCTAGCCAACTCTTCGTTCCGCTACTTGGCCTCAGCCAACTGTTTTCTTAACTGTCGGTTTTCAAGTTCCATAATGGGGACGTACCGTTCAGGATTATAATACATGTCCTCATCGTCCCTTGGAGCCAGAGGTGCTGGAGGTCCTCGAGAATCGGAAGACTCACTTCTCTCTTCAGGTTCAAGATTCGTCATCGGCTACTTCCCAGGGCGTCGTGGATAGTTTTCTTCAGGAATATTCTGATCATTCGCGGCCATAGCTAATCAGGGATTGTATTGCTTAAGGCTCTTAATGAAAGCACCAAACTGTTGACGCCGTTTTTCGTCAACTTAAAATGTCGAGCAGATAAACAATAGGAGCTATGACGCAGATGAATGATCTAATAAAACAACAAGAATTTTATGTGGTTCAGCAGTTAACTCTGCCTAGTCCACGAGTCAATTTTATTAAGACTTTGGAAATTTCAAGAAATCCTTAGGGAATGAACTCTCCAGAAATTTTCTCCAGATATCAAAAATCCGTCCCCACTAAGTGTTCATGATCTATCTATTTATAGAGGGTTCTCAGAGTTCGTTCCCACATATTTCGGGAAGATATTTGTAACGCCCTGGATAGCCAAGACTGCTACACTGTGTACTTATAAAGGTGCAAGACTTGCTAATCAAGTCATTAATTTTAAAACGTGTCACTAAACATGTATGAGCTAGGGTTAAAAAGGTTTTGGTCTCAAAAGTTTCATTTTATATAATTAAACAGTTATATACATGGGATCCCAAACGAAATATAGTTTAAAAGTTAGATTACAGACTTCCAAAATAATACAAATAACTGTTAGCCATACTAAGGCAAAATGGACAATCTTTGGGTCTCGCGTCCCTGCCTAAACCCCAACCGTGGCGGCTGAGCAGCTGACCATGTACATTCTGCTCGCAGAGCTCTCCATATCAAGGCTGATCAAGTTTACCATTGCCTTTACCTGCACCACGTAGCACCCGTGAGCCAAGGCCCAACAAGAAAACATGTGCAACACAAACAATAATAACAGATAGTAAATTCACTAAGCATGAACTCTCATCAAATATTCCACATTAATCATTCAACATATATTCAGAATCAAGGATGCAATCAATCACTTATAACATTCATAACACATAATAATCAGGGCCGACAACTTAGGTCGTACCCTCTGTTTATCCCACTGACTTCGGCCCGCTTAAACCAAGCTCAGTGCATATTAAGCTGTCCTCGGCTACCAGTGGCCAAGCCGCGCCCTGTGCGCTAGTGTAACCTTTGGCACCCTTAGGCCGTTGGTTCACTAATTAGCTTGCATGGCATAATACCATCTTTTCAAGCATACACAATAAGGAACCCTTAGTCCCATCACATATATTCAACCAAGTGCAGTTTTCTTACCTTTAATCTTTGCGGTTACTGATTACGAGCAATGCTCCTCAAGCACGATCAGTTCCCGAGCCTAAGCTTTTATCACCTAGTCACAACCAAGCTATAGGGTTCCATTAATATTCAAATAAGGGTTTCCGGATACAAAACTAACTTTCGGGAATCCGAATTCCACCAAGCACGGTGGTGAAATCGATCCCGAGCATTCTAGACCACATTCCCATGCCTAAGATCCCTAAATGTTCAAGTGTGCACCCAAGGGCTGCAACCCTTGAAGCTTAGCCGCGGCCCTGCCCTCAAAACAGAACCAAGGGCATGCCTGAAAGAAGACATGCGCCGCGGCCCTTGCTTTGGGCGCCCCGACGCTTACCCTTGGCCGAGCCCTCTTGGCTCATCTTCATCCTAAGGCTGCAGCGCTCTAGAACAGAGTCACGGAACTTTCCTTCGAGCCCAGAAAACCCACTATTTCCAACATCTAAACCTCATCCAAAGCCATCCCAAAGCTCCCCAATTCAAAACCCTTTAATCACAACACCTTTATCATGATTCTAACAACACATCCTAGCAGAAATACAGCCCAAAAACCCACTAGAATCCCATTTCCAATTTCTGAAACTCAAGAACTACAAACACTCAAACCAACCATTCAAACTCAAATTGAAACCTCTATATCATGAATTGAGACTTACCTCTTCTGCTGAACCACTTCTCCAAGCCAAATCCAAGCTAATTCCCAAGCTTTCCTCAATTCTACCCTTAAACATCAAAACCACAATTACCTCAATACCCAGCCAAAACCTAGAATTTCTAACCACAGAAAAAGAAATTCAATGCTTACATTAGTCCTGATTAAGTTCTTGATTGATTCTTGAGCTAAGCCTCTAAATCACTCCTGAATTCCTCGGAGTTTCCAGCTGAATTCCCCTAAGATTTCAGTGTTTTTTTCCTTGTATTTTCCTTGAGAGAGAATAGAGAGGAAAGGCTGAAAGTAAAGGTCGGTTTAATTTTCTGTCTACTGTTTTCCTAAAGCTTCAGTCTAATCTTATCCCATTGAGTCAATCCCGAGGCTCGGGGTGCCGGAAACGTCCCCGAGGGCAAAACGGTAAAATTCCCCAATATTCCCGCCTAGACTTCCTAACCTCAAATATATCTCCATATATTTATTTTCATAACTCGATAGTCTAAATAACTACCCAATACCTAAAATACCCTTGACTTCTCCAAAGTCAACTGTTAAGCCCCGTTGTGACTTTTCCCCGCTATCTAGCCCTAGGATCGCCTCGAGTCGTGCTCTGCAGACCTTCCCACATAATAATGTGGTTCTCACAATGCCATGTATATATATCACATTAATACAAATATAATATTACAAGCATTCTAATCATACAATTATGCATTTAAATCAATAAAATCATTCAAATCACATTTAACCCAATAATGCCCTCCCGGCACACTAATCAAGGCCCTTAAGCCTCATTAGCGAATTTGGGGTCGTTACAATACTCCTATACATTAATGGGAATAATGACATTAAATTCTGTAACTCCTATATACAAGGAAACGTCCCCTGAAGACCAGGAGGCATATAACAGACTAGTTAATATCCCTTTAATATAGGGAAGTTACAATAATAAATGTCTTTAAATGCATGGAACGCGTCTCATCAGATGACCCATTACGTCGTTCAAGGTCGGTAATCAGTATCGTGTCGGACTAGGTCTTTAGGTAAATTATGAGCTAGCCACCTTACCCCAAGACCGGCTCGGAGCGGGTAAATACCACCGAGGCCGTTACATTCCGAGCTTATACCCATGCCAAGCTCGGGCTACTTGATCCGAAGACACCCGACAACGGATATACTCCGATGCTGTGTCTTTCGAGCTTAGAAAGAACTTCGAGGTTATATATCTTCGAGGTTGCCACCTTGCTTCGAGGGTTTGGCACCTGGACCACGAACATGCACTTTAGATATCACGAGCTCACACCTGACGAATCCAGCTTTCGAGGTCACAATCTCAGGTCTCGAAATCTGGGTGTAACAGAGTGCCACTTTACAAATTTAAATGATATAAAAATACATACTACAAAAACTAAATATGTAAAATATAGATAATATTAAATTTTATAAACTTAATTTTTTTTAACTATTTTGTATTTGGGCAAAATTCAGATAAATCAATCACTCATATAAGAAAAAAATAATGTTTGGACAAATTAAAGTGATTAAATGATACTTTATTTATAGACGAAAAGTATAATACCACATTGGTTTGTAAACCATGTGGGACTATAAAGATTTTTTTAATTGTTAATTAGTTATTTCTTTTAATAAATACTAACAAATAGAAAAAACCACAAAATAGAGAAAATAAAAGATTAAAGGAATAGGGAGAAAAACAATAGTATTATTATTTTATAGATATTTTATAATAGTAGTATTACTTTTTCTATAGGTATTTTCTCTTAATTAAATATATTTATATCTAGATATAGAAATATAGATAGATAATGTCATTTCTTTTCTTTGTTATATAATATTAAATTTAAATTTAAATAATATAAATATATACTACAAAAATTAAATATGTAAAAAAGAAATAATATATTAAATTTGATAAACTCAAAAAAAAAAATATCTATAGGGTATTTGGGCAAGATTAAGTGAAAACAATCACCCATATAAGAAAAAAAAATAATGTTGGGAAAAATCAAAGTGATTCAAGGGTACTTTATTTATAGACTAAATGTATTATACCACAATTGTTTGTAAATGTGAAAGGACCAATAGGGATTTTTTTATTTAGTTTTAAGTTATTATTTCTTTTAATAAATATTAAATAAAAATTAGAAAAAAACACAAAATAGAGAAAATAGAATATTAGAATAATAAGGTACAACATCATCTTCTCAAAGCTCTCATTTATATATATATATAAATATATATATATATATAGATATATAGATTGTTAATTAGTTATTTCTTTTAATAAATGATAAATAAAAATTAGAAAAAATCAAAATATAGAGAAAATAAAATATTAGAAGAATAGGATGAAGAATATTAGTATTATTTTTTATATACATATTTTATAATAGTATTATTACTTTTTATAGATATTTTCTCTTAATTAATAAATTTATATTTAGATATAGAAATATAGATAGATAATGTCATTTTTTTTTCAATATATAATATAAAATTTTAAATTTTAAATGATATAAAATTATATACTACAAAAATTAAATATGTAAAATATAAATAATATATTAAATTTGATAAACTGAAAAAAAATATATAACTATCAGTATTTGGACAAGATTAAGTGAAATCAATCACTCATATAAGAAAAAAAATACTAATGTTGGGATAAATCAAAGTGATTCAAGGGTACTTTATTTATAGGCTAAATGTATAATACCACAATGGTTTGTAAACCATGTAGGACTATAGGAATTTTTGTTTGTTTGTTAAGTGATTGTTTCTTTTAATACATTTTAAATAAAAATTAGAAAAAATCAAAATGGAGAAAATAGAAGATTAGAAGAATAATGTGATATCTCATCTTCTCAAAGCAATTGTTAAGTAATTATTTATTTTAATAAATATTATATAAATATTAGAAAATACCACAAAATTGAGAAAATAGAATATTAGATTAATAGGGTGTCACCTCATCTTCTCAAAGCTCTCATTTATATAAATATATATAAAATTATATACTACAAAAATTAAATATGTAAAATATAATTAGTATATTAAATTTGATAAACTGAAAATATATATATATATATATATATTTATATAACTATTTTGTATTTGGGCAAGATTAAATAAAATCAATCACTCATGTAAGAAAAAAAAATACTAATGTTGGGATAAATCAAAGTGATTCAAGAGTACTTTATTTATGGACTAAATGTATAATACCACAATGATTTGTAAACCATGTGGGACTATAGAATTTTTTTTTAATTGTTAAGTAATTATTTATTTTAATAAATATTAAATAAAAATTAGAAAAAACCATAAAATAGAGAAAATAGAAGATTAGAAGAATAAGGTGTTACCTCATCTTCTCAAAGCAATTGTTAAGTAATTATTTCTTTTAATAAATATTATATAAAATTAGAAAAAACCACAAAATGGAGAAAATAGAATATTAGAATAATCGAGTGTCACATCATCTTCTCAAAATTCTCTTTTATATAAATATATAGAAGAATATGGTGTCACCTCATCTTCTCAAAACTATCATTTATATAAATATATAGATTGTTAATTAGTTATTTCTTTTAATAAATGTTAAATAATAATTAGAAAAAATCACAATACAGAGAAAATAAAAGATTAGAAGAATAGGGTGAAGAATAATAGTATTATTTTTTTATAGATATTTATAATTGTATTATTATTTTTTCATAAATATTTTCTCTTAATTAAATATATTTATATATATAGATAGATAATGTCATTTTTTTAATATATAATATAAACTTTACAAATTTAAATGATATAAAAATATATACTACAAAAATTAAATATGTAAAATATAAATAATATATTCAATTTGATAAACTTAAAAAAATATAACTATTTGATATTTGGGCAAGATTAAGTGAAATCAATCACCCATATAAGAAAAAAAAATACTAATTTTGGGATAAATCAAAGTGATTCAAGGGTACTTTATTTATAGACTAAATGTATAATACAACAATTGTTTGTAAACCCTGTGAGACTATAGGGATTTATTTTTAATTGTTACATAATTATTTCTTTTAATAAAAATTAGAAAAAACCACAAAATAGAGAAAATAGAAGATTAGAATAATAATGTACTATCTCATCTTCTCAAAGCAATTGTTAAGTAATTATTTGTTTTAATAAATATTATATAAAAATTAGAAAAAACCAAAAAATAGAGAAAATAGAAGATTAGAAGAATAGGGTGTCACCTCATCTTCTCAAAGCTCTCCTTAATATAAATATGGTAAAACCTCCATAAAGTGTTACTGTATATTGGACTAACTCTTATAAAATCATAAAATGTTTTAGTCTCAACTTGAGATGAGTTATGAATAGGAATAAACTCCACATTGTAATAAGTAATAATATTTCTTTATCCCACTTTAGAAAATGTGCCTCTATATATTAATGATTGTCTTAATGTTAAATATATTTATATATATGCTATCTTATACATACTAAAAAATTATGATAAAATTAAGGGATATTGGTGGCGATAATACCTAATTTTTTTTTTCAAAAGTTACATTTTAATACCAAAATCTTTTATTTTTTTGGCGGTAATAATACATAAATCTATAATTTTGGTGCAACTGTTAGTACTCACCGTTAAGTGCCAATTAAGTATCCACGTGGCAAATTTTTATTAGTCTAATTGGCGGCGATAATACCCAATTTTTTTCAAAAGTTACACTTTAATATCCAATTTTGTTTTTGCGGTAATACCTAAATCTACAATTTTTGTGCAACCGTTAATACTCATCGTTAACTGCCCGTTAAGTATCCATGTGGCACATCTGGATTTTGGGATGATTTTAGACTAAATTATTTAAATATTATAAAAATAATTTTAAATTTAAAAAAATCTAAAAGATTATTATAAACTAATTAATAATATGGATTTTTAGATGATTTTGAGCTTCAATTTTAATTTGGGTTGTTTCGAATTTATAAATTTTAGTTTTAATTAGTTTCTAGTAATCTTTAAGATTTTTTAAAATTCAAAATGATTTTTATAGTATTTAAAGAATTTAGGGATATTGGTGGCGATAATACCCAAATCATTTATAAAGTTACACTTTAATACCTAAACTTAAGAGTATACAAATGTGCCACATGAATACTTAAGAGGCAGCTAACGATGAGTACTAACGGTTGCACCAAAATTATAGATTTAGGTATTATATCGCCAAATTTTTTTTGGGTATTAAAGCGTAACTTTTGAAAATTTTGGGTATTATCGCCGCCTGTTTACCGAGTTTTTCAGAAACTAGAAATACATTAAGAAGTAATAGCTTAAAAGAAAGAATTAGAGATGAACAGTCACAATTTTTACGTGGTTGGGGCGTTAATGAGCCTTAGTCTACGAGTCAATAGTATTAGGCTTTAGAAAGGTTTCTACAAAATTTTAGCAGAGCTTTTGCTTAAAAAAAAATTCCGGGATCCTTGCTACAGTGCACAACTAGCCTTATTTATAGGTAGTCAAACACATTGGGCTGGAATAATCTGGGCCCAATAAGGATGTAATTATAGTTTGCTCGCTAATGGAGCCATAATACAAAGAATGTCACATAATAAAATGTAGTTAATCTAGGCCCATTGGTCCGGCTTAGGCGTGGCCAAGCCTTACAACTGCCCATTGTACATTAGCATGGATTGGTCCGCGTGGGCTTCTAAGGGGATCCTGGGGACAAGATCTGTCAGAGTAGTGGCAATACTATTTCCTAGGAACAGTGTACATTCCGTGCATACCCTCTTCTGCAGGTTAGTTGAGGAGACCAACTGCCGAATTTCATGAGGACAGGTCAAGATTGGTGAAAGCTAGGCTTGCCCTACACAGCCGCCTAGTTTGGGTTCGTTTACTAATGTCCCAGTTCACTTACTGGAGTCCTAGTTCGTTCACCAGGGCTCGGATTCATTTGCCAAGATGGACATCGTGACACTGAGTATCTCCACTGGATTCTTGATAAGGTCCGCCTCCATCGACCAGTTAGTCTGCCGCTTCAATTGGCATCCCAGAGGATGTAGGTTGGTCGGGGCCAGGAAGATGAGTCAGGCTTGCATCTTAGTCCTGGTTCCTTCGTTATGCTCGCACCCACTGAATGTTGTTGGGATCGATAGTGCTTGGGCTATCTAGGGTTTCCTCTTTCCCCGTTCACCAGGATAAGGATGGGCATGGACCTCTTAAGAGGACCCACGTACCCATTGGGTCATGCCACGTGTCACGGGTGGAAAATAAGGATAACATATACCCTTAAGTCTTCATCCATGTTCGTATTGTGGAGACTTGCCTCACTATCCCCAATCAATCTCAAATATCTCAGTTCGTTTACCAGGAGCCGAGTTCATTTACTTGGGGGCCATTTGGGTGATCCCCATCCTTTCAAATTCCCAACGTCTCAGACACGTGGCTCCAGGTTAATGGTGTGTTTGCGCCACTTGCGCCCTAAAGATCTAGAAAGAATCTTTTGATTGTCCAGGTGACCGATGGATGTCAGCGCAATTCTTGACACGTCCTGTCTGTACGAAAAAGGTTTATTGGGTACTTGAGTGGGTTGTTTAATACTTCTACACTATACGAAATCCTTGGATAGGGTAGGTGCGGATCGTGGATTGACCAATCCATGATTTAGTATTCGATTAGGCCAATTAATTCCCCTTCATCGTCTGGGACCGTTGGAGGGGGTAGGTGTGGATTGTGGATTGACCAATCCACGATTTAGTATTCGATTAGGCCAATTAATGCCCCTGCATCATCTGGGACCGTCGGATGGGGATAATCCTAGGATCCCCAGTGTGGACCGTTGGATCAAATAGTGGATTTTTACCCTATAAATACTTTGACAGGCTCATTTCCAAACTTTACTCATCCCATATATTCAAACTAGAGAGCAGAGAAATCTTCTTATGTCCAACATTGCCGACAAGATTCTCCGGCGAATGATACACCTTCGTGTCCACTTATTTCCAACGAGACCTCTTTCCGTTCAACCAGCAAGCAATCTTGTCCTGGTCCACACATCTGGGAGTGCTGACGAATTGCTGCATCATCTTCTCGGATTCAAGACCGAGATTATGCCGACGTTGTCGCTTGAGATTCTACAAATTTCAAATCAAATACCTCACAGTAAGTTTTCTGGTTATTTTCTCATCTTTTTATTCCTTTTTAGTTGTTTTTATTGTCACGCTATTTCTGCAACCATAAAATTGTTAGGGTCGTGACCACCGTGTAGGGTGGTTCTAGGTAGGATAGTGGTGGACATGAACCGTAGATTTTCTAGGCGATAACTCATATTAGTCTGGTTGTCCCGGATCATTTCGAATGCCTCAAGACTATTTGGGGTGAGTTAGAAAAACCTTTAGCTTTTAGTTCCTAACTTAAGATCATGGATCTCTATTGGTCCCTGATCTAGGTTCGGAGGGGACCTCTCCAAGCAGTTTTAGGAGTACCTTCGTACCTCAATCAATTTTCTTTGGTTTTGGTGCTAACTGCTTGGTTCTCATTTTCTTTGTCACTTCCAGGTCCTTGATCATGAGTCACAGCGTGACTTTATACACGGAGGACCTTGTCCAAGCGGGCCCCATAGTCCTGGAGGGGACCAAACTTCCCATTGGAAACACATGGGAAATGGACGGGGAGAAGAATGAGTTCCCGAATTACCAGATGTTACACAACCTAGAGAAAGCCCTCAGAGTGGAGTCGACTCTGGGACTTTTCTACAACCGACTGACTCGGAAGGAGGAGAAGGTCCATACCAGCGTGGGCATGTTCGGGGCCTAGAGCATAGGCCATATCAGCGCGATAGCTACTCTCTCACTCCACAACTATTTCGTGCAGTTCCTCAAGTTTATGGGGATCGCGCCCTTCTAGCTTCCCCCCCAGACATACAAACTGCTCGCGGGATGGTGCATATTTTGCGCGTCGAAGGAGATCCCGGCGCCTACTCCTGCAGAAATGTTGTATTTTTACAAGTTGGAGCCGCAATTGAACTCAAAAGACAAGACACAGTAAATATCAGAAAATTCCCAAGTTCATCTATGCGGTCTCAATCTCATATTGGTATGAGAGTATCGAGATTGAGATAATGAACTTAAATAGTTCGCAGTAAATTAAAGTTATGGAATTTTTAGATTAATTACTGCTAGTACGGTCCACTAGTATTATGAATACATATAACCTAGATCCGGGTTACTAGTGTAGTAAGACACTTTAGTGAAGGTACTTTCCATGCTGAGAGTATGTAGAACTCGATCATATGTGTTTTAATAATACTTGTTTTAAATACTGATTCATGGTATTATAAAACACGTAAACTAATGATCATATACAAATTGATCTGAATCCTGAAGTTACTTTGAACTCCTATGCTGAAGTTACTTTAGTGAAGGTACTTTCCATGCTGAGAGTATGTAGAACTCGATCATATGTGTTTTAATAATACTTGTTTTAAATACTGATTCATGGTATTATAAAACACATAAACTAATGATCATATACAAATTGATCTGAATCCTGAAGTTACTTTGAACTCCTATATATGTTACTTGATCCTTTGATTCATGCGTTACGACTTGTCAGAATGATCAGGCTAAAAACAATTGTTTTGGGGACTCAATGATGTATATGGCTGGGGACATAGTTTAATAAATATGGAACCTATACATTCTTATAGATTGAATGATGATTCTCTTTTGGGTTGGCTTTTGGAACTGAAAAGGGTATTGACGTCAGATTCATAATCAGATTATGAATTAACATTCACTAGTAAAGTCAATGGTACACTAGGAATCAAGATATAATTAAAAGGGTAAAACAATAATTTTATTCCTATTTAATTATGAATCATCTAGAGGATTAATTTGTATGTAATGATTATATCAATGGACACTTTGTGGTCACAATAAAATATTCAGTAAATATATGTCTTTAACTCTCAAGAGTTCAGTCTCATATTTATAGTGGAATAATCATGAGATTAATAAATATAATTATTGAATCAAAGAGTTTTGGTTAATAATCTTTTATTTCTTGGAGCTTGGAATTATTGGTCCATAGGTCCTCGAGGTAGCTCTATCAACACTAATCAAGGTAATAGTTGATACAAGGGTTAAATTGTGAATGGGCTATTTGAGAGAATATTTATTCTTCAGGATAAATGTGCAATTATGTGATAATTGAAGTTGCAAAATTTATTATTGGGTTTGTACAATTTCGAAATTGAGTGGAAATAAAAGAAATTGATTTTAATAAATTATTTTATTTTAGTGTGAATAAATAAATATGGATAGTCAAAATTAGTTTTGATTATTATATTCATTTAATTAATAATAAGATGAAGATGAAAATTCAAATTTTGAATTTTTAAATTTAAGTTGTTATCTTTTTCCTTAGAAAGATGATACCTTATTTGAATATCTAATTATTAATTAATTAAAAGTAAAAAAACACATGAAAAATCAAAATCTCATTTTTCAAGGATAGGCCACACGCATAGGGCTTGGATTGCTCTATGCATGTGGCACATATGATTTTATCAGATATTGGTTTTTCTTTTTTAATTAATTAATTAAACATTTTAAAAGGGGTTTTCAAATGGAATGTTAGATTTTCGTCTATTATCATTATTATTATAAAAAGGTGATTGATTTTTCTTCATTATTATTATTATGGTAATAATGCCTATAAATTATATTTGATAGAAAATAGATACATCAAGTTGTTGACAAGTTTTATACAGAGAAGAAAAGCTATCATCTTTTTCTCAAAAAGAAAAACTTTTTTCTCTCTAGCCTATAATCAAAAGTCTCATGTGTTGAGAATACTTTTGATTCACAAATTGATCCTTGTTCTCTATGTGCCCACCTACATCTTGAGGTGTAGAGAATGTCTTGGAAGATCTAGGCATGAGCACTCAAGCAAGGATAGGAAGATCGAAACATATACGAAAAGATTAAAGGATTCTTGATATGCTACAAGAGGTAAATCAATTCGTATTATATTTCATATTCATATTATATATTGATTAACATATTGCATATTAAAAGATTCTCATATAAAGATTGTTTATATGAAAATTTTGGTTGTATACCATTACCGCAATTTTTGCTGCACACAACCGTTCCTAACACTGTCTAGTCATTCCATCATCTAGGGGGACTCTCTCCTTCCTCCTGTCGTTGAGGTTATTCCTCAAGTCGCCTCCTCGGGGGCGAATCTTTTCCTTGCAGGCCCACTCCTTTCGAACGTTGAGGTCGTCACGCAAGTCTACTCGAGAAGTATCATCTCCCGACCTGATTGCTTCTGGCTCTTCTCCGTGTTTGCGCCCTCCGCGATCCTTGTTCACGGAGGCATTGGGATAAAAGTGTCGCTCCCGTTCATCTTGTCTAGGAATGTTCTAGGGATTAATACCCTATGGGCGCTTCCCCTGCAGATTGTTCGGATGATCCTGTCCTGGAACAGGATTCATCAATTCTTTCTTAGGGAATTTCCCCGGGTTAGCCCCAGTTCTTGGAACAGGAAGAGCTTTCTTTTGGGGGTTTGTTTTCCAACAAGATCGACCATTTTGGATTTTCCTTTCTCATGATTAGGATTTGATGGGCCGGCTCCGGAATGCGGGGATGGTCCCGGAGGAGGAATAAGGCTAGCGTCATTGGGTATGTCAGTCCTGATAGGTGGGACAGTCGGCTGCGTTCTAGGAGGAGGAACAGCAAAAGGATTGGCTGCTGATCCTTGGGCAGCAATACAGGCCTAAAGAGACAGGAGGGACTCTTTCATTTGGCACGTAGCATATTTTTATTCAGATATCCTGGCGTCTTGATCCAGGACCTGTTGTCTTAGGCAGACCACCTCTAGATCCTCCTGTTTAGGATCCATGTCCTTCTCGTCAGGATCATCGGGGTTTTTGGCCTCGTGATCCTCGTATTCCCCTCCATCTTCCTCATAATAGCCTTCGTCATAGTCACCCCTATCTCTGAAGTTCTGCAAATAACCGGGCAGAGGCCGTTGATAAGGCGTGTCATCTGGTTGGTCTTGAGGAAACAGTTGGTTAGGCAATGGTTCTCCATTGTCTTGTTGTTACTGGTGAGCAGAATCAAAAATAGTATGCCTAGTGTTCACCATTTTCGCAAATGATCGAGATTGATTCAAGCTTCCTTCAGCTCTCAATGAAAGCACCAAAATGTTTACTGAGTTTTTCAGAAACTAGAAATATATTAAGAAGTAAGAGCTGAAAATAATGAATTAGAGATGAGCAGTCATAGTTTTTACGTGGTTGGGACGTTAATGAGCCTTAGTCCACGAGTCAATAGTATTAGGCTTTAGAAAGTTTTCTACAAGTTTTTAGCAGAGCTTTTGCTTACAAAAAAATTCTGGGATCCCTGCTACAATGCACAACTGGCCCTATTTATAGGCAGTCAAGCACATTGGGTCAGACTAATCCGAGCCCAATAGGGATGTAATTATAGTTTGCTCCCTAATGGATGCATAATACAAAGAATGTCATATAATAAAATGTAGTTAATATGGGCCCATTGGGTTGGCTTAGGCATGGCCAAGCCTTACAACTGCCCATTGTACGTTTGCACGGATTGGTCCGTGTGGGCTTCTAAGGGGATCATGGGGATAGGATCTGTCAGAGTAGTGACAGTACTGTTTCCTAGGAATAGTGTACATTGTACCCTCTTCTGTGGGTTAGTTGAGGAGACCAACTGTCAGATTTCGTGGGGACAGGTCAACATCGGGGAAAGCTAGGCTTGCCCTACCCGGACGTCTAGTTCGGGTTCGTTTACTAATGTCCCAGTTCACTTACTAGAGTCCTGGTGAACGAACCAGGACTCAGATTCATTTGCCAAGATGGACATCGTGACACTGAGTATCTCCCCTAGATTCTTGATAAGGTCTGTCTCCATCGACCAGTTAGTCTGCCACCTCAATTGGCATCTCGGAGGATGTAGGTTGGTCGGGGCCGAGAAGATGAGTCAGGCCTGCATCTTAGTCTAGGTTCCTTTGTTATTCTCGCGCCCAGTGAATGTTGTTAGGCTCGATGGTTCTTGGGCTATCTAGGGTTTCCTCCTTCCCCATTCATTAGGTTTAGGATGGGCCTGGACCTCTTAAGGGGGGCCACGTACCAATTGGGTCATGCCATGTGTCACAGGTGGAAAACAGGGATAACACCACCAATATCCCAAAATTTATCAATTTAGACTTCTAAAACAACTTTGTGTATTTTTAACATTATATAGTGTTACAACCAAATTTCGATAATAATTAAACAACTTCGAAATGTAGGATCGTAAAGTGTAAGCTGAGGATTAACAAGTGATAGCATTATACTTGTACAAATTGTCACAAGGTTCCCTAGCTACGTCGTTAGCGCTCGAGCATGAGTTGCGAGTTCGAAAGTGTCAATCTCCTCCAAGAGATGAGTTCGAATGACTAAATAAGCAAGGAGGTGGTGATAACTAGAATGGTGAGCTTAAGGCTTTGGGTGATCTCGAAAGCGCGTTGAGGCAGTGATCAAGGTCGAATACGCATTAAAGTGATACATGGAGATGTTGTTATGAAATCCCTATTTATGTGGGATTGGTTAAAATAGTGTACAATTAACTCTATTTTTAAGGGATCTTTTATTTAATAATGCATTTAATTTGTATTATTCAGATATTCATTTGAATTTAAAATTGAATATTATGTTGTGACTTGCTTAAATTTGCGGGAAGATATTCTTGTAACCAGGTCTTTAAATAACTTGGATTTAGTCATTTGTATTCATGTGCAATTGGGCACTGAGAAGCATTCTGTGGAAATTGCTCTTTCTTGAAGTTTTAGCACAAACTCTAATAAAAGTGACTTGTGAACGTAGAAAGATTTTAAGTGCTGAACCACGTAAAAAATATTTTTCTTTTCTTTTCTTCCTTATTAATTGTTTAATTACTCTATAAAATTAAGTTGACAAAAAACGACGTCAACATATAGATATGTACATTGTAGCTATACATTTATGTCATTTTCTTTTATTAATGATTATATATTGAATATGACATGTTTTATCAAATGTTCAATTTAGATTTAAATGTGTATATTTACAACATTTTATAAACATAATTCTATTAAGTTATAACCTCCTCTTAGTAATAAAATATGGTGGTCCCAATATTATTACTGTAGAGAGGTTTTAATGTATATAGATTGTTAATTAGTTATTTCTTTTAATAAATGTTAAATAAAAATTAGAAAAATAAAAAATATAGAGAAAATAAAAGATTAGAAAAATAGGGTGAAGAATAATAGTATTATTTTTTTAAAAAGATATTTTATAATAGCATTATTACTTTTTTTATAGATATTTTCTCTTAATTAAAAATATTTATATATAGATATAGAAATATAGATAGATAATGCCATTTTTTCAATATATAATATAAATTTATAAATTTAAATGATATAAAAATATATACTACAAAAATTAAATATGTGAAATATAAATAATATATTAAATTTGATAAAATAAAATAAAAAAATATAACTATTTGGTATTTTGGCAAGATTAAGTGAAATCAATCACACATATAAGGAAAAAATATACTAATTTTGGGATAAATCAAAGTGCTTCAAGGTACTTTATTTATAGACTAAATGTATAATGCCACAATGGTTTGTAACACATGTAGGATTATAGAGATTTTTTTAATTGTTAAGTAATTATTTCTTTTAATAAATATTAAATAAAAACTAAGAAAAAAACCACAAAAATTGTGAAAATAAAAAATTACAAGAATAAGGTGCCACCTCATCTTCTCAAAGCTTTTATAGACTAAATGTATAATGCCACAATGGTTTGTAAACCATGTGAGACTATAGGAATTTTTTTTAATTGTTAAGTAATTATTTCTTTTAATAAAAATTATAAATTACCACAAAATAGATAAAATAGAAAATTAGAAAAATAAAGTCTCATGTTCTCTTTTATATAAATATATAGATATATATATAGATATTATTTTTGGCTGTTATCTTATCTTCATCATTGTATATAAAATATTGGAATAATTTTTAGAAGTTACTTCTCCACATGTAACTATATTTTTAATTTTTTAATTTAGATGTATAAAAAGATAATCATAATTACAATATTGTTCACACATCATTTAACCCATTATTAAGTTATCTCTTTAGCTTAGTTTGTGACTCTATGCACTGGGAGAGGGTTTAGTATTTGGATTTAGTGTTGCAGAGTTGTTTATATTGTTAAATGTTGACTTTTGGGGGTTTGCATGGAATTTAAAAGATTTGCATGGGTTATTGATAATATATCTAGCTTTTTTTTAAAGTATTTATGTTGAGATTAGTGTATGTTTTCTTAGGGTTTAAGACTAGTTTGAGCAATCCTGTTAACGCAAGCGCTTGTAGAGACTTAGGTAAAGGAAGCATTTGTTGGAAAAAATTTAGTGAATGAGAAATTGATGCTTAAAATGGTAATGATTCCCTAAATCACTTTGATTAAAGATGATATTATATTAATATTGTGTGATTTATTCTGATTGATTTTGACAAATCACTTTGGTCAAAATTGAGATATCGAAATATTGTGTGATTAATTCTGATTGACTGTCAGAAAATCACTTTGGGTAACAACTGATATTACCAGAATAAGTGTGAATAATTCTAATTAATTATCAGAAAATCACTTTGGGTAACTACTGATATTACTAGAATAAGTGTGATTAATTCTGATTGATTTTCAGAAATTAAGATTCCATATTTGTTGGATATTTGGGCATTAATGCACTTGATTCACACACATTTTCAACTCACCATGAAGCCTATAAAAGGAGGCTTCTCCTCTAATTCTAGGACACACAGATACAAAGTATTACACACTTAATCTCTTTCTCTCTTTAGTCTCTGTACTATTTTCTAGTGATAGAGGGAAGGTTTGTTTTGAGTTCTTCTAAGCAGACGCATTGGTGCTTTCGTCCTACTTGATAGCTGTTGTATCCTGGAAAGTGGTTGCTCATCCTCTAGCACCGTTCAGGTAGAGGGGGCAAATATGCTTTTAAGGAAAGCGCGTTTTGCATTCCTCGATTTTGGTTTATTCTTTGTATTTTCATTCTTCAATTAAATATATTAATATAAATATATTTTTTGTTCTTCTCCACTATATTATTTCTAACAACATTTTGTGGTATATAGAGTGTTGTAATGTATGTTGTGAATGAACTGTATGGTCATGTGGCTCGTGAAATGTATTGATCTGGTGCATGTTGTGTGAATGTGAATACAAAATTATGTTTTGTTCGAAGATAAGGATTTGAATCAACAATGGAGAAAGTGTATATTCAAACAACAACAAAATGAATAATAAACACAAAACACAAATGGAGGCTTCAACAAAGATGGAAATCTTTGTTCAAATTTTCTATTCAAAACCACTAAAATGATTGCTTGGGGTTTTTTTAAAGGTAAAATGATAATTGGGATATAACAAGATTTCACATTCTTCAAGAGAGCAATTTCTTGGAGAAAAAGGTTAATATTTTAGAGCTAGAGAAAGTGCAAAAGTGTGATCAAGATCTTTGAATTCTTAGAACTCATTTATATATAGTGTTAGCACTGTCATAGGTAACTCCCCATTGTGTTTTAAAAAATGGCTTTACTCATAAAAACACATTTTTATGACCCCTAACTTTGTTTTTTCAATTTACTAATTCAACTTTTCAAAAATATTGTTTTCAAAGTTTTTATTTAAAAAAATACAGTGTCAAAAAGAAACTTAAAATCAACTCAACATCAACCCTACAGTAACTGCAAATCAACTCAACATGAATGCCTTGCATCAATCCAAAATCAACAAGACATCAATTGCAAATCAACTCGACATCAATGCATTGTATCAACCCATAATAAACTAAAAAAAAAAACTATCACTACATTTTAAAATGTGTCAAAAATAAAACTAAAAATATACATTAGAGCAATTGAAACATAACCCCTAAATTAACTAAAAAATAATTGAAAATCAAATAGGTATTTTGTAGCGCACCAATTTTTATTTTATTTTATTAATTTTGTGCTTTGTTTTATTTAATTGTTAAGTATGATGAATTATTTATTATTATTATTATTTGAATTATTTGGTAGAAATTGTGTGAATTTAATTGTTAATTGTTTTATTTAATTATTAAATTAATTTGTGAATAAAATGAGTTTTGATTGAATGTACCAATGTGCATAGTAAGTAGAGATGCACCTTAGTAATTGTGTGTGTGCATGCGCATGGTTGCATGGTGTGCATGCAATATATTTTCTACACATTTTTATTTTCCTTTTATTAGATTTATTTAATTTAATTAGAAAAAAATAAAAAGAATAGGAAAGGAATAAAGGTGGACGGCAAGAGTGGGAAAGTAAGAAGTTTTACCTTTTTAATCCTAAGTTAATTCCTTTTATTATTTGGCAATTTATAGTGATTGGTTTATGATAGGAAAATGGAGTAATTTAGGGCAAGGATTAAGGGATTGGGTTTGGGAAAGTTCTCATTCCCACTAGGAGAAACTAGGTTTCGACTAGGTTAATAAAAGGAAGGAGGAAGAAAGCCTCTTGGCTCATTTGGGTGGCTGCCGAATTCTAGAGAGAGAAGGAGAAGGGAGAACGCGAAGGAGGAGAGAAGGAGAGAAAGAAAGTGGAGAAAAAGAAGAAAGACATTCGAAGTCTCTAAGGTACGGGTTCAAGTTATGATTTCTTTTTCTCCTCTTCTTGGTTCTAAGTTTAATGGAATCCATGGTAATGCTAGGTCCCTAATCTCACAACAGCATAGGGAGTGTGGTCTAGGGTTTCGGCCTACAAGGGTAAGCGTGTTTTGGTTCCTTATGTTGATCTATATGGGATTTTCGCTTGTTTGGTCTAATGATTTGGTGATGATGATAAGGTGTTGGAGGCTAGCAAATAAGAGGGTGACCATAGTTATTTTTGAATTCTTTGATTTCTTTCAAAGGAGGTAATGGAACCTCTATCCTTGAAATGGTTTGTATTGTTGTTGTAATCTTTTGATATATTTACTCATGGTGTGCGTGTATTGGATTGATTGTTGATGTATGGTTTTATGTCAATCTTTTGTTATGAATATTTGCTTTGATCTTAAAATCATGAGCATGGTGATATTGAAGTTATGACACCTAGGGTTTTCCCTATGATTTGATGCTATGCTTTGTTTGGCTTAAAAGTTCTATGTAAAAGCATGCAAGAGTTTTGGTTGTTTTATGAGAGTTTCGACCTAGGGGTGATTGCTTAAGCATGCTTAGTTTCATCTATATGTTTTAATGTCAAATGTAATCTTAGAAACATATGACAGGTTGTTTGTAAGATTTTAAATGGGTTCCTTTAAAGATGTTAATAGATACATGCTAAGGCTTAAGTGTTGTCTTGATCTATTTCATGCTAATGTAATTCTCCTCAATATTTTGTAAACATGCAAAAAGCAAACATGAAATGTAGATGATGAGGTTTCGGCCATAGGTATAATGCATGATGTGTTGTTTTTACTTTTGTGCCACTTATGAACATGCTAGGTTAATTGGTGAAATGAAGGGTGTGTCCCTATTCTTTTTAAAATGATAATTTAGTGATTTTCATGATGATTATACTTGCTGATTTTGTGTATATTTGGTCAGAAACTTTGGAGAAACAATGATTTGTATGCATAAGTAATGTCTCTAAGGATGTGTTGATTTTATGTAGATAAAATGGTATTTTAAAATTACATTTAAATGGTATTTTTTCTCAATTAATACCTACATTTTTTTTTATATTTTATGAAGAAAAATATGATTTTCAATTCAAGTTTATGATTTTTGAGTGATTAAGTAGTTGTTGGAAGTTTTTGTTAAAAGTAAGAAATGTCTTTTAAATGAAAGAAATAATGTGTGTATATTGAAATAAATTATTACCTTAAATTATGTATATGTTAAATTGATATTTTTAAAATGTAACCATGAATTTTTACATTATTATTAAGTGCGGTTTTCTTTATTTTCAATTAAAAATTGTTTGGGTTTAAATTCACTATTGATTTTTAAACAAAATAAATAGTTGCTGAAAGTTTATGTTATTAAGTTAAAAATAATTATTTTGTTAAAAGTAATGGGTTTACACTACATAATTTGAGTCTTAAATAATACAAGTGAAAATATATTTTTCCCACACTTAAAAATTATATTTTCTCACACTTAATCTTGTAATTTTGTTAATTTGGAAGAAAATGTTATTTTCTAAAAGAAACATGAAATTTTATAAGTACTTCTAAATAATTACAAGTTTTGTTGTTTCTAAACAATTTAAAATGACAAATATAGATATTATTTTATGAGAAATTTAAAGGGGTTAAACGAATTAGTTTAATCAACTTTGAGACTTAAATAAATAATGGTAAAAAGAATATGTTGCTAATTTTTTTTACTTGAAGAGGTTAGAAATGAGCATGTAGAAATTATATTTTTAAACGTCACTTTTTAATAACGCTCCCACGTATGCATGTCGCATGCAAATGCACTTTTACGTTCAAATATATGCCTATTATTCAAACATAAATTTTTTTACTTTGTAACCATGCATGGATAATAGGTAGAATTGACATTGTTCTTTTGTGATTTTATGTGAAAAAAATGTGCATGTTTAGAAATTATGAACAATTTGCACCATGTGTGCGCACACATGGGGTATATGTGTTGGGCACGAGAAATCTCATGTGATTCTAAAGAGAACTATTTAATATGATTATAGGCTCATTGTGAAGTATTTCCCATTTTTGTTTTGCTCAGACCTGAGGTAAGGAAGGTAGATAGAATTTCTATGTTTATGCTATGAAATGGTAAGATTGGTCTGTTATGAGAATAATGATATGCTATGTATGATGAAGGACCATGAGGTTGAAGTATGGAATTCTATCTTGAGATGCTATGATGAATGTGTGTGCATCATGTGTTTTCTTTTATGTTGTATGAAATGGATTTCATGTGTTAGTATGCTATATGAAAAAAAAGCAAATGATTGTTAGCGTGCTGAATGCGACACAACAAAGGGGTTACTAAGGATATAAGATGTAACCTGAGTTACTAAAGTATAACATAACTCATAGGGCGGACGCGTCGATGTTATTCAAGGATTAGATCCTCTTGTTTACCTCAAGATGTGACATGGACAATAGAGGGGCCATGTTCACAAAGAATATGATGATGATGTTTGAATATGCTAATGATGTGTGAATATGATGATGTATGATGTATGATGATGTATGGATATGATGTTGTATAAGCCTTATGATATGATTATGTTCTTATTGTGTTTTTCTTTGTATATTGATTGTACTTCCTTACTGGGCTTTTAGCTCACCCCCTTACTTTCCCCCTTTCAGGTAATAAATAGGTTTTCTCTTTGGCACGCGCTGTGATGTGAGGAGTTCCGATGTCGGAGTGTGTATGGCGTGGGGGTATCCTATGGACGAATAAACGATAAACTTGAACGCCGAATTTTAAAGAACGATGCTATGGATTTAAATTTAAAAAACTATCAGCGGGACTTAAACTTTATCTATTTTAAACGTTGCATAAGTACTCTTATTTTTATTTTAAACTATTAGGTCCAACTTGCATGTTTTATCAAGGCCCCACTAGATTTTCATATATTGAGTGGTTTTCCTTCTATAATTTTATGGGTATGGAGATGTTTTGCAAAGTAGTAGTTTAGTGCGTTTTACATATTCATCTACTTAATATGGTTCAAAATGGCAACTACAAATCACCTAAACACCAATCCCACATCAATACAGTGTTAAAAAAACAACTTAAAATCAACTAGACACTAACCCCACAACAATACGGTGTTAAAAATACAATTACAAATTAATTAGACATTAATCCATTGCATCAACTCAAAATAAACTAAAAAACAACAAAAAAAATTCTTTATTAATGTATTCTTGCATTTTAAAATATGTCAAAAATAAATTCAAAATATATCATAAAAAAAATAAAATTATATACAAAATAAATTGACTTGGAAAAAATTATCAAAAATTTACTTAATTTGAAATCAACTAAACATCAATCTAAAATATAGGAAAACTAAATATATATGAAAAATCAATTTGCACAGCAACAATAAAAAATCTAAAAAATTTATATTTACCAAAAATACACTAAAAGTACAAAATCAACTAGTCATCAACCTAAAATATATCTATGAACAACAATGCATATCTCTAAAATACACTAAAAATCAACAGTAAAAAAGTCACACAAAATACACACATAATTTAATTAAACATAAAAAAACCAAACTTAACAATTACCTAGTTGATATTTAAATTAATCACTTTTACACATATAACTATTTTTTTTTAAGTTTCTACCCACTTTTAATATGAAATTGACCAAATTACCCTTCTTACATTCTTGATAACTCATCATCTTCTCATAAAATCAAATTAAACAAATAAATTTTAAGATTTATATGATGAAGAAAATAATTTTATTTAGAAACAAAACAAAAATAAAATAAAATAATAAATTACGTAGAGGACATAATAGGGATGTTAAATAAAAAAGTGGCTATTTTTGTAATATTTTGGACACGAACTATTCTTTAACTAGAAATTTAAAAAATGGGTATAGGATCTAATTTCCACAAAATCAGCATATCCATATATTTTATTTCATTTATAACAAAATAATAATATATGTTTTATAATTTATATACATTATAATATAATTATAAAAGAAGACAAAGCTACTATTTTGTCTTTTCCTTGCATTAAAATTATTTCAAATTCATAAAATGGTTTATTTGCTTTAAAATTATTTTTATTTCTTGTGACTGGAGCAAAACGTACATATTGCTTTTTATAGGTGATATTATTAACTCACTGTTAGCCTATATGTAATGATTATATCTCATTGTATATATTTTTTTGAACGGTATCCATGGCTTTAGAGTTGATGCAAGATTGTGAGGTGAGAGAAAAAGAGGGAGAGGGAAAGTGCTCAGGCAGGGAGATGAGACAAAGAAAGGCAGAGTGCCGGTCCAAGAGCATCGGTCCCAGGCTAGCTAGACCCCATCCCCACCAGCACCGAGGGAGAAAGGGATTCAGGCACACCTCCGTTACTCTGTATTTTGCGGAAAAGAATCCTAGAGATACCAAGCACATAACTGTACCGTAAAAATGAAATAAAAAAAGTTAAAAGAGTAAAAAATGATAAAATTTCCATTACAGGGTATAATTGAAATAATTTTAGTTTTTAGAGTGAATAATGTTGTTGACCCTTGTTTTGGTCAACTGACACGGAGTCAAATGCTTGATGTGATAGAAGGTATTGAAATAGATCTAATGGAAAGAACAGTAAACAACACAACAAATTATAGTGGTTCGTGTTGACGGTGAGAACTCGTCAACTAAGTTGAGTTGGAAAAAATTATCAAGTAAAGATAGCCAATGAAAAAGCTATAGAAACTTAAGCAATCACTCAAGAACAATGACAGAACAACAATGGAGAAATCAATCTTTCATTCACTCTCAAGCACTTGCTACAGTAAATTTTCCAACCCTCTCTCAGGTGGAGTTAGAGTTCATTTTATAGTAGGCTCTAATGGCCCTGGGTACATGGTGGTCCAGGGGACCAAGTGGTACATAAGTACTCTGTCAGGATTGTGGTTTCAGAGGTTGTGGTCGTGCATTCAGTACAGGGGAAGGCGTCAGGAGGATGTCTCCACTACTTGTCCGTACCCATGTCAGAGGACAAACATAGTGGCGCAGGTGGTAGTGATGTCGACTCCGACTCCTGGCCGTAAACGTACGGGCCATAACTTCTATCCTAGCATTCCCACTCCCCCACTGATAAGGGTGTCCGTACTTTGACGTATAGGGTCTTAAGGGTCGTACCCAGTACTAGATCATACATGTATGTTCCATTCGACTCGTACCCGAACCTCTAAGCATTGGGGTCTCAAGGTATAGGGAATGGGACACTTTGTGCATGCAATGGTCGTGACGTGAGGCGAGGCTCTCGGCACCCCGAGGTCACCCACGAGCGTGGGTGATAGGCATGTGGCCTCGACAGATGTCTAAGGGTGCGAGGCGAGACACCTTCCTCATGAGCCCCTTGGGGGTGCGGCTCCCTTGACGCGTGGCCACCTGGTGGCGTGGCTCCCATGCCACTCATACTTTGATGGCCATGGCGTGGCTCTTATTCCTTCGCGAGGCCTCCTTGGAAGGCCTATTGATGGCGCGGCTCCCTAGCTGCTCATGAGTTCCCTTCACGAGGCCCTCCCCCCTTCGCGTGGCCACATGATGTCGTGGTTCGCTCGGGGCGCGAGGCCGAATGCCTGCTGGGGCGCGAGGCCACGGCGCTGAGGCGCGAGGCCGGGGGTGCTTCGGGCGTGGCTGCGCGAGGCTGAATGCCTGCTGGGGCGCGAGGCCGGGGGTGCTTTGGGCGTGGCTATGCGAGGCCGAACGCCTGCTGGGGCGCGACGCCGAGGGTGCTTCGGGCGTGGCTGCGCGAGGCCGAACGCCAGCTAGGGCGCAACGCCGAGGGTACTCCGGGCATGGCTGCGCGAGGCCGAACGCCTGCTGGGGTGCGAGGCCGAGGTTACTTCGGCGAGGCCACGCGGACTTGGACGCGAGGCCATGGGCGCTGGGGCGTGAGCCTGAGTGCACGAGATCATCTCGCGGGGCACGATCCTAGACATGCGAGGCCGTTGCGAGAAGGTGGTGGCTCGAGCGTCTCGTGGCTTAAGCATGCATTTAGGCCTTTAAAGGACCTTAGCACGTGTCTTGGTTCTTTTATGGGCGTGGAATATTGAGCGTCCACACTTGCCCCTAGTCTAGGAGAGGACCTTTAGGTGCTCTTGTAGACTATTCTCCTTAATTCTTATAAATAGGCCTTCATACATGGCCTATTTTTTTCACCTTACTTCCTTGGCTTAGTGGTTTGTAGAATCCTTCCTCTTTCAAGAGGTAAGGGGTTCAATCCCTCACAACCCCACTTTTTCCATAGTTTTCTTTATTTTATTTTATTTTTTCATTTTTTTTTACATATGAGCTAATTTCTTGGGGTATCTATTTGAAGGCTAACACATCCTTTTGGTCTATTTTTGCAGACGCGTAAATTCGACCTTTTGGTGCTTTTGGCCCTCGACCTCCTTTCGACCTCGACAACGTTCCATCTTATCTACTTGAGGTATATTTTCTTTTTCCCTCACGTTCATTGGGTCCAAATTAGCATTACTCGGGATGGGGTACCTTGGCCTGAGCTTGCAGTGAGTTTGACCATATGCATGCCCCTCTTTTTACACCCCGTAGTGGGCCATTTAGGACGTTGCATATAGAGATATTAAGCCTATTCCTTTGTGTTTTGTAGCCATCCCCTCGTTTATACGTGAACCCTTTTTTGCTGTTGGGACGAGGTCTCATGGCCAGTGACGGCCCGTCCGACATACCTCCAGGGGTTGAATTTATTGACCTGTCCTCCAATTCAGAGTCCCCTGAGGAAAACCCCTACCAGGACTATGACTCCTTAAGGCAGGCCCGTATCCGCCATCTTGAGTACATGGCTGAACTTAGGCGTAAAATTTGGGTGGTGGAGAGCGAAATTGACTTGGTGTCGAGAGGAGACGGAGCACCTTTCCCCCCAGACCTTAGTGACCATGTAGCGAGCCTTAGGATGACCCTTTTTGAATTGCAGTGGGAGTTGTACTTTATGGAGGGCCACCTTCTGCCCGAACCTCCCAACCCATCCTCGCCTGATGACGGTCATGGGGTTGCCTCCGCTTCTCCTCAGCCCCTAGTCTCGGTTTTTCCTAGCCCAGCGCTTCTGCTGTCGCTCCCTCGATGGAAAACTCTTGCTAGGAAGAAAAAATGGAGGGTCAAGTGTTTTGTCTCTTCCTCACATTTTTCTTTTGATTTTGCAGATATGCCGAGGGCACGTCGACAGGTATCTATCCAGGAACAGGACGACACTCCTTTACTGGCGTCCGAGCTGGTGTCGCATGTGTCCGAGAATAAATTGAAAGAAATTGTGAAGCACTATCGTGTTCCCCCAGAATACGCCTTATACGCTCCTCTGGAGACCTGCCGGGCTGACCGTCCTAGGGCCGGCCTTGTGGCTTTCAGCGAACACATTCTGAAGGCGGGTGGCACCATCCCCTTGCACCCGTTTTTCGTAGCGGTCCTTAACTATTTCGACCTGGCCCCCCTTCAGCTGTCACCCAACAGTTGGTTGACCCTGAGCTGCCTTTTTGTGGCGTTCAAGGAGCTAGCTAAACGTGCTCCTACGGCGTAGGAGGTGCACTTCCTATACAACCTCATGGCCTCTCCCAAGTCCAAGGGCTTCAACTACTTGCAAAAGGCCAATAACGAGCTCCCCTTGATAGAGGGCTCAGTGTCCAATCCGGGGTCTTGGAAACAAGAATTTTTCTTTGTAGAGGGCCCTCTCTCTGTCCGTGAACACTTCCGTGCCACCCCCAGTAAGTACCCTGGTCCTCCTTTTCTTTTTGTTAGAACTTACTGTTTTGTACTCATGTTTGCACTGACAATGGCGTGGATCATGCAGAGCAATTCGCTGTTCCCGCGGTCGTTGGGTCGGAGGCGAACGCCGTGAAGGACCTCATTAATGCCGACCCTGCCATGAAGAAGGCGGCATTCTTATTCACCATGGAAAATCTCAACCGCCACCAGTTGTCCCCGGTCTTGGACCCCAAGTTCCTGTGGTCGATTCCTGGGTCTAAGAAGACAATGGCCGCGCCGGCTGAGCCTTTCCCAGACGATGGTGAGGCTGAGGAGGTGCCGGGGGAGGCCCCCCTTGAATGCGGGGGACCTCACCAGCGATCCTTGTCCCCCGGGGGATGCCCCCCTTATGACTCCTATGACCAGGACATGGCCTTCCAACCTCGAGACCAGCATGTCGCACCAGGGTGTTATGTTTCCCCTGACCCTGAGGGCTACGACGCCTTCCCTCAGGCTCCTCTCGACCCTGGACCATCGGGGGCTTACTACGCCGACCTTGCGGAGCCCCCCTCTGATCTACCAGAGCCTCAGTTTTCCACTTTCACCGCGCCCCCTCCCGCTTCAGCGAGCGGGTCGTCTGTCCTCATCCATCCAGGCGCCCCTGGTGCGGATGGAGAGCCCTGGGTGGATCGGATGGCAACGTCTTACGGACAGCGATACACCCAACTTGCCTCGAGCCTCTCCGTATCCGACTGGAATGGCCTTGGGAATGTGACTCAGTCGGACCTTGGGGAGAACCTAAGGCGCACCATGACTTGGGTGAGTTCCCGCACCTCGCGTCGGCCCTATTATGTATAGGTGTTTATGCATATTTTTTTTTTGTTTTTGTCCCTTATTGTTGTTGTTGTTAACTTTCTTGTGCAGGCCTATACAGTGGCTCTGCGGTTTGCTGACTCAGCTGGCAATCTTTCCGCGTCATGCGTCGAGAGGAACAACCGTGCAGCACGGGCTTAGGAGCTTGAGAGGGAGCTCAATGAAACCAAGGCTAAGTTGTTAAGGGTTCAGACCAAACTTGCCAACTCGTTGCTAAAGAAGAAGAAAGTTGTTGCCCAGGCCAAGGAGCTACAGGGCCAAGTTACCAGCTTGGAGAGCGAACTCCAGGGGGCCAAGGCCATCGCGGCCGCGTCGCAGCAGAGAGTTACCCAGTTGGAGGCCAAAGTCGAGGCTATCAAGGCCGAACTCCAGTCGTTGCAGGAGAGAAATGCTTCCTTGGAAGCGGAGAAGGCTACCACCGAGCACATGTCCATAGACCGTGCCCTCTACAACGTGTGGAGGCAGGATCCTAATTTCAATTTCTCTTCTTTCGGTGAGCAAGCCGTCGCTCGAGCGGCCATGTGGAGTGCCCGCGGTAGGAGGCCTTGAAGTAGTTATTTCATAACATTTGCCAGCTAGCCCTCCATGGGTGTACGCTCTCTTCCGTTTTTTTTTGTATTTTGGGCCTTTGTAATATGACTGTCATTACTATTTTTCTTTGGTAACTCTTGTACTATCTCCAAAACTTTCTTTTTCAATGTATATATACATGTGTTGCTATTTATCTTTTATTCTACTGCATTTGAGGTCCTTTTGAGCCTGTATGATGGGGTTTGGTTGGTTCCCCTCTTTTATTTACCAGGCTGGAGGTCCTTTGGAACCCATGTGAAAGGGTTCGCTGGGACCTCTTTTGGTGCCTCTTGATTACTTTTATAAGGATATTTTGACCCCCTAGGTCCTAACTATCCTTTTATATATTCTTGCGCGCGCTTATTATTTGTGGCGAGAAGCGTCCTTCTCGTCGTTATTCATAGTACTATTTTTGCAAGGGTCTCTTTTGGGACCCTTTTTGGCTAGGAGGCTTGGTGGCCGCTCTAGACTTATTATTGTCATTACCATATATTGGCTAAACTTATTATTGGCTAGACAGCTTGGTGGCCGCTCTAGACTTATTATTGTCGTTACCATACATTTTTTTTGTAAGTCTCTATGGCCTCCTTGATGTTCACAAGGGTAGCTAATCCTTGTGATCCCAGGAGATGCCTTGTCAGGACTTCGCTTAGGGCCCTGATATAGGGGGTCCTTTTTAGGGTCATGGTCTCTTTTTTAGGAGGGCGAGGTTTAGGATCCTCTGTTTTAGGAGGGCAAGGGGTCCTTTTTAGGATCCTCCGTTAGAGGGTCCTTTTTAGGTTCCCCCTGCCAGTTGCATGTTTTCGCCTCCTGTCCTGCCCCCCAAGTGCTTGGTGAAATTTATTTCGGCAGGCACTTTGGCTGATGCCCGCGTAGCGAAGAAAAGTACATACGAAGTTGTAAACAGTTTCATTCATAAAATTCTGGCTACAACGATACATATGAGATTTTAATAGAAAATAAAATAAAAAAGACTCACACCTACTCAGGAGGTTATCTGAGTAACATCTTTGATTCTTCTTTACCATACTAAGATAGCGTGCAACCCTTGTCCTTTTAGCACTGGGTGTGGGCGCCTTACTGGTAGTACTTCCTGAGGTGCTCCGCGTTCCATGCTTGGGTTATGACGGTGTCGTCCATGCGCGCTAGCTTATAAGTGTTCGGGGGTATGCACTGAGCAACTTGGTAGGGCCCCTCCTAGGTCACCCCAAGCACTCCTGCTCCTGGGTCTCGCGTATTGGGGAGTACCTTCCTCAGCACCAGGTCGCCAACTCTGAAAGTTCTCTCTCGCACCCTCGAATTGTAGTACCTTGCGGCGCGCTGTTGGTATACCGCCACCCTCATCTGTGCTTTCTCTCTCTTCTCTTCAAGAATGTCTAGGCTCTCGGCCAGAGCTACGCGGTTGGCCTCGTCTCCATACGCCTATATCCTGAGGGACTCAGCCTGCATCTCAACCGGGAGTACGGCCTCGCATCTGTAGGCCAAGGAGAATGGGGACTCCCCAGTAGTCGTGCGTGGGGTGGTTCTGTATGCCCACAGCACATTTGGTAGCTCCTCTACCCAGGCTCCCTTCATCTTTTCTAGCTTTGCCTTCAAGTTCTTCTTAAGGACCCTATTTATGGCCTCCACCTGTCCATTGGCCTGTGGGTGCACAACCGTGGAGAAACTTCTCCTTATCCCCTTCCCCTACAATACTCCTCGAAAGCTCCCCCCTCGAACTGGGTACTGTTGTCAGAAACGATTTTGTAGGGTACTCCATATCTACAGACAATGAATTTGTTGACAAAAGAGATGATGTGCTTGGCCGTTATCTTCACGAGGGGTTCTGCTTCAACCCACTTAGTGAAGTAGTCCACTGCTAGCACCGCATATTTCCCTCCACCCCTGCCTGCGGGAAGAGCGCCGATCAAGTCTATCCCCCAGATAGCGAAGGGCCAGGGGCTGGTCATGCTAGTTAGCTCACTTGGGGGTTTCCGAGGGTAGTTGGCGTGCCTCTGGAATTTTTCGCATTTCTTGGCAACGTCATGCGCGTCTCTCTCCATGGAGGGCCAGTAGTATCCTTGTCTTATGGCCTTCCTAGCGGTGGAGGGTCCGCTCTCATGGTTACCACACTCTCCCTCGTGTATCTCATGCAATACTCTCAACGCCTCCTTCCCTTCCACACACCGCAGGAGTGGCATTGAGAACCCTCTCTTGTAAAGAACCCCATCTACCAGGGTGTATCTAGCGGCCCTGTACACCAACCTCCGAGACTCGTTTTTGTCTGTAGGCAAGGTTCCTTCCTCCAGGTATCTTTTGATCGGCTCAGTCCATGACTCCCTTGGGACACTAATCATATGCACGTCCGCGCCTTCGATGCTGGGTTTGGGTAAGTACTCCACGGGTATCGACTCCAAGATATCACCGTCCTTGGTGGACGCTAGCTTCGCGAGTGCATCAGCATGGGTTTTCCTTTCTTTGGGGATTTGCTCTATGCTATATGCCACTAACTGTCCCAGATAGCCCTTCACCCTTTCCAAGTAGGCTGCCATCTTGGGTCCCCTCGCTTGGTATTCCCCCTTTACTTGGTACACCACCAACTGAAAGTCGCTAAAGATACGAAGGCGCGTCACTCTCAGCTCCTGGGCCAAACGCAAGCCAGCCAGGAGCGCCTCGTACTCCGCCTCGTTATTGGAGGCCTCAAACCCGAACCGGATTGCGCAATACATTTTGTGTCCCTCGGGCCCTGTCATCATGATGCCCTCTTCGGATCCTCCCTCATTGGACGCCCCATCAACATGCAAACTCCATTCCTCCAGACCCCCTCGCTCTTCCTCTATAACAGGCTGCTCCCCTTCTTCATTTCTTCCTCCATTCGGCTGATGGGTGGACTCTACTATAAAGTCTGCCAGCACTTGTCCATTGATGGAAGCTCTTGGGGTATACACAATGTCAAATTGACACAACTCGATCGACCATTTCATTAGCCTCCATGAGGTCTCAGGTTTATGTAAGATCTACCTCAAAGGACTATCCGTCAGGACTTCAATTGCGTGCGCATGGAAGTAAGGCCTCAACTTCCTCGAGGCCACAACTAACGCATAGGCCAACTTTTCAATCTCTGGGTATCGGTTCTCCGCGTCCACCAAACACTTGTTGATATAGTACATGGGTTGTTGCTGCTTCTTCTCCCCTTTAACCAAGGTTGCGCTTATGGCATGCTTAGACACTGCCAAGTACAGGTATAGCTTCTCGCCTTTCTCAGGTTTTGCCAACAGGGGTGGCTTCCCCAAGTGATCCTTCAGCTTGACAAATGCCTCTTCGCATTTTTCATCCCAAGCAAACTTTTTGCTCCCTTTGAGGATGTCAAAGAAGGGGAGGCACTTATCGGTGGACCTTGAAATAAATCTATTAAGGGCCACCACCCTTCCCGTTAAGCATTGCACTTCCTTCTTGTTCTTTGGCGGGCTCATCTCTATTAGGGCCTTTATCTTATCAGGATTGGCCTTGATGCCTCTGGAATTGACCATGAAGCCCAAGATTTTTCATCAGGATACACCGAAGGTGCACTTGACGGGATTCAACTTCATTTGGTATTTCCTAAGTGTGTCGAACATCTCACCAAGGTCCTTGTTGAGCTCTGTTGCATTCTTGGTCTTCACTAACATATCATCGACATACACCTCCATGTTCCTCCCTATCTGGTTAGCGAACATCTTATTTACCAACCTCTGATAAGTGGCACCCGCGTTCTTCAACCCGAAGGGCATCACCTTGTAACAGTAGAGCCCTTTATCTGTAATGAATGACGTGTGCTCTTCATCTGCTGGGTTCATTGGGATTTGGTTGTACCCCGAGTAGGCGTCCATGAAACTCAGTAATTCATGTCCTGCCGTCACATCTACTAGCTGATCTATCCTTGGGAGTGGGAAGCTGTCCTTAGGACAAGCTTTATTCAGGTTCGAGAAATCGACGCAGGTTCTCCATTTCCCATTTGGCTTTGGAACGAGTACTGGGTTCGACACCCACACAGGGTAAAAAGACTCACGAATGAACCCGTTGGCCTTCAGCTTGTCGACTTCCTCCTTTAATGCTGCGTACCTTTCTGGGTCTAGCGCCCGCCTCTTGTGCCTGACGGGCCTCGCTTCTGGGGAGATATTCAGATGGTGGCACATTACACCGGGGTCTATACCCACCATATCCTCA
Source organism: Humulus lupulus (assembly GCF_963169125.1). Lineage (NCBI taxonomy): Eukaryota > Viridiplantae > Streptophyta > Magnoliopsida > Rosales > Cannabaceae > Humulus > Humulus lupulus. The sequence goes on along the minus strand of NC_084796.1, from coordinate 55,455,282 downwards.
TGACTCCATGCGAATACGTCTAGATTATCCTTCAAAAATCTTATCAATTCCTCATGCTTCTCCCGCATGCTTCTCCCGCATGCTTATTTACCAACCTCTGATAAGTGGCACCCGCATGCTTCTCCCTATCTTCAATTTTCTTAACGGTTCTTCCATCACTGTAACCTCCTCTACTTCCTCCACTGGTTCCGCTCTTGACTCTTCCATGACTCGAGGGTCTAACTTCTGCGGGTTCCCCGCTGGCACACGTAACGCCTCATGTATCACCATGGCCATTGGTTCCCGCGACTTTACTGGCATGTGGAGTGAGGTGTTGTAACACTCCCTTGCCTCTCTCTGTTCTCCTTTCATGCTAGCGACCCCTCCTGGAGTTGGGAACTTGAAAACCAGGTGATATATTGAAGTTATGGCTTTCAATTCTCTTAGGGATGGTCTCCCCAATACCGCATTGAATGCCGACGCGCAATCTACTACGACAAAGTTTGCCATGACTGTAGTTTGCCGGGGCTTCTCCCCCATGGTGAGTGCTAACTCGATCATCCCTAACGGTTGCACCGAATCCCCCGTGAATCCGTATAGGGATGATTGGCAGGGCTTCAGATGACGAATGCCCAGTCCCATCTTTTCCAAGGCAGGGCGATATAGGATGTCCACCGAGCTCCCGTTGTCTACTAGGACTCGATGCACGCGCATATTTGCCAACTAAACTATCAGCACCAGTGGATTATTGTGGGGGAAATGCACCCCCCGCGCATCCACCTCAGTGAATGTTATCGAGTCATTTTCCCCCTTGAAGCTTTTCGGGGGTCGCTGTTCCAAACTCATGATGCAGGGGGGTGGACTTCGCCGAGCCTCTCTTGCATATCTATCTCGCCCCTTCCGAGAGTCCCCCCCCCCCTCCCCCCAAATCTTGGACCTCCGAAAACAGTTCGGACCTCCCCCTATATCTCTGGGGCTCGTCCTTGTGTCTGGGGCACCGCAGGCTCATCCTCTGGCTTTGGCCTTTCTCTCCTGACATAACAGCCTAGGTGTCCCCTGCCGATGAGCTCCTCAATTTCTTCCTTCAAGTGGATACACTCAGCCGTGGTGTGACCGATATCCTTGTGGTACTGGCAGTATCTACTGGGGTCCTTTTTGGACCGGTCCTTTCTCATTGGTGGGGGCCTTTTGAAGGGAACTCGATCTTCGTTGGTGAGGTAAATATGCTCCCTGGTATCTGTGAGGTTCGTATAGTAAGTATAAGTCGCTTGCCTATGATCATTCCCCCGTTTGGTCTTCCTCTGTTGGTCATCTCTCGACCCATCGTACGCCCTTTTCTTCTTTGTTACATTCGTCCCGTCGTTAGCTGGAGGCTTCGCGTGGGGCTCCTCCTTTACTGCCTTCAGGTTTGCGTGGCCATCCTCCACACGAATGTACTTCTGCGCTCTCTCGTAGAAGTCATCTAAGTCGGTGACTTCCCTCTTTAACATGTTGTCCCACAACTTGCTTCCTGGGAGCACTCCAGCTGTAATGGCCATTTTTAACTCTCGGCGGGTTAGGCTCCCCACTTTCGCGGCCTCCATATTGAACCGGTGAATGTAGCTCTTCAGGCTCTCATTTTCCCCTTGCTTCACGTTGGCCAGGCTGGTACCTGGCATCGTTTAGTCCCGCACAGCATGGTGCTGTTGGAGGAATTCGTCAGAAAATTGCTGCCAGGACCTGATGGACCCCGACCTTAATCTTTTGAACCATTTATAGGCGGGTCCTTTCAAAGTGACAGCGAAGCAGTGGCATCTGACACCACTTCCAATCCCTCTTAGTTTCATCAGATCATTAAACGCAACCAGGTGGTACTTTGGATCCGTGTTTCCTTCGTAGGGGGTCATATTGGGTTCCTTAAAGTTGGGAGGGAGCCGGATGGCCTGAATCTCCCTCACAAAGGGCGACTCATGGTCGAATTCTTCCTCAAAGACCTGACTGCCTGATGCGGTGACGATCTTGCTTCACAGGCTCCTCATTTCCGTGTCCAGGTCCTGCCTCCTCTTGCTTAGAGAGTCCCTCAAAGCGGACGGGCTAAGATCCGCCTTTCCCTTGCCCTCTCGAGGCGCCATAGGGGGCGTGGTCCCTTTGCCCGCCCTCTTTTTATTGAGCTCCTCCCGTAAATCTGAGGGTGCTCTTTTAGAGGTGACCTCGTCCTCGTTGCGAGGGGCGGCGTTGGTCCTTGGCGCAGGTTTCTGGGCCTGCTTAGGTGGTTCAGGATGATCGCGTTGCTTCGCTCGGGGGGTGTTACTGGTAGAGTGTTGGGTTCTCCCATCATCTACTGGTACGGTGGTCTCCACCCCCTCCTGGCCTTTCTCCTTCCTCTTGGGCAAGGTCACGCTCGATTTACCCTGCAACAAGCCATTCAGGACCTCTTTCATGTTCTCCAAGGTGGTCTCCAACCTTTGGTTCTTACGGTGGAGCTCACGTATTTCCTCTTCATAGAATCGAAATTTCGAACTCGAGCTCACGGAATGGACCCGGGGATGCTTATCATGCCTACGGGTAGAGGGGCCCGGGTCCTGTCGGCCGGAGTTCGGTACATGTGGTGGTTTTGGGAGAGGGAACTCATTAGCACTTCCCGGTGGTGCTCTTGGAGGACTTTCTCCAGGTGGAACTGCCGGTGACGAGGCCACTCTATCACCTCCGTGAACCTCAGGGTCCTTCGGGGGCTCCACGTCTCTGGGTGGAGGAGTGTCCTTCATGGAGGCCTTCACCTGGACTCCGTTCAGGTGAACCTCTACCTCTCGTGGCTCCCTGAGTCATTTTGAACGTCTTGGCATTTCTTCTTGCCGGAAATAATGGTAGAACAGTAGCTTGGAACTAACGTTCCCACAGACGGCGCCAAACGGTTGACGGTGAGAACTCGTCAACTAAGTTGAGTTGGAAAAAATTATCAAGTAAAGATAGCCAATGAAAAAGCTGTAGAAACTTAAGCAATAACTCAAGAACAATGACAGAACAACAATGGAGAAATCAATCTTTCATTCACTCTCAAGCACTTGCTACAGTAAATTTTCCAACCCCCTCTCAGGTGGAGTTAGAGTTCATTTTATAGTAGGCTCTAATGGCCCTGGGTACATGGTGGTCCAAGGGACCAAGTGGTACATAAGTACTCTGTCAGGATTGTGGTTTCAGAGGTTGTGGTCGTGCATTCAGTACAGGGGAAGGCATCAGGAGGATGTATCCACTACTTGTCCGTACCCATGTCAGAGGACAAACATAGTGGCGTAGGTGGTAGTGGTGTCGACTCCGACTCCTGGCCGTAAACGTACGGGCCATAACTCCTATCCTAGCATTCCCACTCCCCCACTAATATGGGTGTCCGTACTTTGACGTACATGGTCTTAAGGGTTGTACCCAGTACTAGATCGTACATGTATGTTCCATTCGACTCGTACCCGAACCTTTAAGCATTGGAGTCTCAAGGTATAGGGAATGGGACACTTTGTGCATGCAATGGTCGTGACGTGAGGCGAGGCTCTCGGGTCCTTGGCATGAGATGCATGAAGCACCCCGAGGTCACCCACAAGCGTGGGTGATAAGCATGTGGCCTTGACAGATGTCTAAGGGTGCGAGGCAAGACGCCTTCCTCGCGAGCCCCTTGGGGGCGCGGCTCCCTTGACGCGTGGCCTCACTCGCGTGGCCACCTGGTGGCGTGGCTCCCATGCCACTCAGACTTTGATGGCCATGGCGTGGCTCATATTCCTTCACGAGGCCTCCTTGGAAGGCCTATTGATGGCGCGGCTCCTTAGCTGCTCATGAGTTCCCTTCACGAGGCCCTCCCCCCTTTGCGTGGCCACATGATGGCGTGGTTCGCTCGGGGTGCGAGGCCGAATGCCTGCTGGGGCACGAGGCCACGACGCTGAGGTGCGAGGCTGGGGGTAGTTCGGGCATGGCTGCGCGAGGCCGAATGCCTGCTGGGGCACGAGGCCGGGGGTGCTTCGGGCGTGGCTGTGCGAGGCCGAACGCTTTCTAGGGCGCGAGGCCACGGCACTGGGGCGTGACACCGAGGGTTCTTCGGGTGTGGCTACGCGAGGCCGAACGCCTGTTGGTGCGCGACGCCGACGGTACTCCGGGCATGGATACGCGAGGCCGAAAGCCTGCTGGGGCGCGAGGCCGAATGCCTGCTGGGGCGCGAGGCCGAATGCCTGCTGGGGCGCGAGGCCGAATGCCTGCTGGGGCGTGAGACCGAGGTTACTTCGGTGAGGGCACGCGGTCTTGGAAGCGAGGCCATGGGCGCTGGGGCGTGAGCCTGGGCGCGCGAGATCATCTCGCGTGGCACGGTCCTAGATATGTGAGGCTGTTGCGAGAGGGTGGTGGCTCGAGCGTCTCGTGGCTTAAGCATACATTTAGGCCTTTAAGGGACCTTAGCGTGCGTCTTGGTTCTTTTATGGGCGTGGAATATTAAGCGTCCACAGTTCGGCCCCATGAATTGGTAATGACCTACATCCACTTAAGCTATTATTGATATTGATTCTCAAAGGAGTGATCAAAGATCTAGGGTTCTCCGAGTTTCACAAGCCTTAGAGGGATGAATAGTACAATCGAAAGATAATAGCTATGATTCTCTTGTAAAGCATAAACTCAGAATTAGCAAAAAGGTCCCAGTCCTTTCCTTGAGCTATTTCTTCTCTATTTAAAGGCTCAAGGAGGATTACATAAATTTGTTACAGATATTGTTTCCTAAATAATCGGATACTCAGGAATTATGGGACATAATCTCGGATATGATTATAATTGCATAAGTTCTTCTCAAAATATACAGAGTATACGACCAAGCTGGTCATATATAAAATCTAAATGTTATGCCAGGGGAACCTCCCTGGTCGATAGTCGAACAAAACATTTGCCAGGTGTCAGCCACGTGTTAAAAATGTATGCCACGTCATCCATGCCTATTTTTTGGATAACACTTGCCCCCAAGTTTATTTATTGCGACCAGGAATAAGTAAACTTAGGAAAACAACCTTTCATATGCCCCACGATATCTGTCAGAGCCCTCATGCGTTTTTGAAAACCATGACCTAATCATGTCTAATCAAGCCTTTTCAGTTTTCAAGAAACCACTCCGACGGCTGTCACACTCCCCCATGCTTTGCAAAAGGGAATTCATGATTACTACTTTTTGTCACACCTCGGTTTCTATAAGTAACCCCCTCATTCACCTTTTAACCTTTTACTCGCCATTTCTTGCCAAGAACTCCATCCCAAAGCTCAAAACTTCAAAGGTCTCCTGTCACTTTGCTTAAGGGTTCTCTGTTTGCAAGCCCAAAGTCGTCCCGTTTCAGAATCTCCAACCTTCATCTAGGTAATTTTCTTCGTCTTTTAAACTCTTTGAGATGCCATGCATACTGCTTTTGAGTTCTGAAACTTTTTGCGTTCTTGAGTAGAAATTTGTGAGGATTCTGTATATGCCGTTGATGCTTGATAGGGTAATGTACTTTTGCTATATATAAGTTAGGAATCAGTTTGATAGTCAGGATCATAGGTTTAGGGCGTAAAATCGACGTAAAAATTCGATTTTTAGGCTAGTTGAAAAATCAAGTTTTTCCCGCCCCTTTGGAGTTGAAAAAGCTTCTTTTCAGAAAACTCTTTACTTTCACTTTTTGATCCGTTTTTCAAAATGCTAGCATAAAACTTAATGTTTCGGTTAGAATGCTACTGGTCGATAGGCGCGAGCAACGTTATTCCAACTTTCAACATAAGCTCCCAGATTGTGCGTCTTATCTCCTCCTTTGCCTGTTTGTAATTCATATGCAAGACCCGTGGGGAGGAGAAAGACCCATTGACGACGATCTCTTAGTTCAACTGCTTGAAGACGAAAAACAACCTTCGACCTTGATATCAAATATTCCTTTTTCTCGCGTTAACCTAAACACTTCCCCAGTTTTGACTCAAAATATGGCTCGTACCAAAACCAAAGCTCGAAAAAGAAAAACTTCCAACACTTCTCATCAGCCAACACTTCTCGAGACAAAAATGCCCCCGATCCAAATGTGCAAAGGCATGCCTGCCCTCGACACGCTACTCAGCCGGATGTCGAGTGGCATGTTGTCGCTGAGAGTAGGGTGACGATCAGGATGATCGCCAACTACTTAAATAAATACAATCTGATAGGGGTGACCCTAGTCAAACCTAACCCAGACCAAAGGGGTAATCTGCCTGGAGGTGTTTACAGCGCCTGGTCGCGGTTTCATGTTGAGGCAGGAGCCACTTTGCCTCTTCATGCATTCTTTCAAGGGGTGGCCAACTATTTGGGAGTTGCCCCCTTCCAAATTACCCCAAACGGATATAGAATGCTCGCTGCACTCTATATCCAGTATAGCTAGAAAAAATGGCCTGTGCCGTCGCCACATGAGGTCAACTACCTGTTCGACCTCAAGTCTAACCCCAACCAAGAAGGCACGAGGTTCTTCCATCTCTGTCATCAGGAAACCGGGCGCACTTTCCTGACTAACACAACCCACATCTCGAACGTAGGGAGGTACCACCAGGAGTACTTCCTTACGCCCGACCTGGTTGCGGACAATTTGGACTTCGCTCGTGGAGGTAAAACTTTCTTATCACTAGATGAATTCTTCTCTTGGTGTTTTCCTCCGCAATATCTTAAACTCTTGATATATTCCAGGCCCGTGGCTGCGACCGAACCCAACTCCGGGAATGGTGTCGAGGGCAGCACTCTTAGCTGGCATGCCAGATACTAAAAATAGTGTCAAGGCTCTGGTTACTGAGGCTCACCTTAGGTTGGCCGGCCTTTGGGCCCCCTAATCTGAGGCGAGGGGGCCTTTGATAGGGAGTGCTCGCACCGAAGGGGAACCCGAGCAGCAGCCTCAGGCGTCTCCTCCGTAGAGGAGACCAACTGGGGTTACAATAAGGGAACCTACTAGCACTCCTCGAGCAGAGAGGCCCTCGGCTCCCAAAGGAAAAGGAAAACAGAAGGCCGCCGAGCCTGCTGAACTTTCTGACGACTTGTCAGATGATAATGGTATAGTAATTTCGCTTTTAAACAATTTTCCAATTCCCTGTCATCTGTTTGACGGGATGGCACCTTTAAGAATGCTCCAATCTTAAATTCAGATTTCTTCCAGGCAGTAAGTAGTTCAGTAAATAATGTAGCGACCAATACTTATAGCGCGGGTACTTTACTTGTAATCTCTTTACTTTCATTTTTTGGCCCTATGTGACCATCTTGTCTTACTGCCCGCGTTGTTTCCTTTGTGCAGATATGGACTCTGAGGACGTGTTCGAGCACTACAGGGCTGCTGCTGCCTCTTTTGGCCAGAAGAAGAGCAGTAAGAGGGCTCAGGGGGAGAGTAGTAAAACTACCTCGAAGAAGGCCCGAACTGACGACCCTCCGGCTATCGCCCCTTCGACGAAGAGCTCACCACCTCCATCGCCTCTCGAGCAGCCGACCTCAACTCCTTCGTTCGGCCAAGCTTCCAATCCTGCCACACCCGCCGACCAGTAGCCTTCTTCTAAGGCTCCTAGCAGCCATACATTGCGCACCCCGCCCGAAGGCTCCCTGCCCAGCCTCGTGGTCAGCTCTGCCAGGGAGAGAATATACAAGCTCTCCAAGCATAGACGCAGTTAGGCAGCCATTACTGAAACTACCTCTATGGAGGCTGATCAAGTTCTCAATAGAGGACTGAATGAGATAGTTAGCATAAGTCAACTCCTGATGATGTAACATTTATTTTCGATTCCCTGCCTTTACTTTATCTTTTTCTATCTGACTTCAGGGACTACTGACCATAACCACTGGCTGGCGCCGTGCTGGGGCGTTGGTGTCTCAGGGAAAGAACTTCGATGCCAGGCTCGCCGAGGACAAGAAAGCACTCGAAGCTACAAACAACGAGCTTACCAAATAGAATGACGACTTGCTTGCGGAGAAGACGGAGTTGTCTAAGCAGAACGAAGAACTGCTCGAGGAAAAAGCTACTTTGACCGAGGAGTTCCTGGAAACCCGGAATGCCCTGAAGAAAGCCAATGAGGCCAGGGAAAAATTCAGGGAAAGCGCCACACTCAACTATCAACAGGTTGTTCAGCTCGAGCTTGATCTGATCGCAAGCAGGCAGGAGGCGGAGGAACTCGGAAAACGAGTGACAGAGCTTGAGGAATCTGGAGCTATGAACTTGGAGAAGTACAAGGAAGCCACTCATCTTTGCTTCTACGAGTTCTGGAAGCGCAACTGGGAGGCCAACTTTAACTATCTGTCCGAACGCTTAAGGAGGACTTTAATGACGCAGTGTGCCCTTCGCCTGGAAGAAGAAGAGAGGGCTGAGTTGCCTGCCTCCCCAGAGATTTTCCTGGCAGCAGGGATAGATAGCGCGGAAACTGAAGCTGGCCCAGTCATCGACCAAGACGTTCCTCAAGACCCTCCAGCTCCTTAACCTTTTTCTTTTTCTATTATCTCAACTACACGACCCACGGGTCGTGATGTAAAGACAATATTTTTTATTGCTGCAAGGGCAACTATTTTACTTTCATTTGAACAGTTACATCCGAGCAGTACTGCTCGCAGTGTAAAAGGATTCCTTTGACATTATAATATTTCTGCTTTATTATAATATATTTTCGCATGACCGAACCTAGCATAGTACTTTGGCTTGATTTAACAAAATATAAATTTTGAAAAATACTCTAAGTACCGTAGTATACTTTCACTTATTTTGTTCATGTGTTTACATACCTCTTGGTATGCTTTGCTCTCTATGTGCCTTATATGCCCCCCAATTGATCGAGGAGCTTTAGGTCCTTGGTCACTTGCCTTGACCACGACCTGTACGAACATTACTGCTCGGTATAAAATGGAAAACTTATAATACAGCAAAACAACACACGTAATGAACAAATACTTGTAAGAAATTACAAAGTTTGGCAAGAATGACTGGTTGCGCATAGTCCCTTATAATTCTCGTATTAAATGGACTAAACATGTCTTTACGAGTGATCTTTGAAAGATCTTACACTTATAAGCGATTAGCCATATAACATGACTAAACCTTTTTCAAAACTTGTAAAAAGTGAAAATTAATACAAGCCAGTCCTTTAAGAAGGACTGTTTATTGATAATACTTGTGTAGGTGTTCTCCATTCCAATAACGTGGAACGAGATCTCCATTTAAGCATGCAAGTTTATAGGTGCCTGGATAAAGGACTTCTTCAATCTGGTAAGGTCCTTCCCAGTTTGGTCCGAGTACTCCAGCAGTTGGGTCGCGGGTGTTTAAGAAAACTCTTCGAAGCACTAAGTCTCTGACGTTGAACTTTCTTTCTTTTACTTTGGAGTTAAAATACTGAGTGACTTTTTGCTGGTACGCAGCTACTCGGAGTTGGGCTTTTTCTCATTTCTCCTCGATTAGGTCTAGGGACTCCATCAACATTTGGCTATTTTGGTCTTGGTCGTATGTGATTTTGTGATGTGAGGGCAGATCTAACTTGACAGGCAACATAGCTTCATACCCATATGCCAAGGAAAATGGGGTATGACCTGTTACTATTCGGTGAGAAGTTCTATACGACCAGAGTACTTCAGGCAGCTATTCTGGCCATGCTCCTTTAGCTTCTTCGAGCCTTTTCTTCAGAGTATCTTTCAATGTCTTATTTACTGCTTTGACTTGCCCATTTTCTTGCGGATGAGCAACTAAAGAAAAGCTCTTGATTATGCCATGCCTTTCACAGAAGTCTGTGAACAAGTCACTATCAAACTGGGTGCCATTGTTTGAGACAATCTTTCTTGGCAATCCATATCGACAAACAATGTTCTTGATGATAAAATCAAGTACCTTCTTTGTCGTTATGGTTGCGAGTGGTTCAGCCTCGACCCATTTGGTGAAGTAGTCGACTGCTACAACTGCGTATTTCACCCCACCTTTTCCTGTCGGCAAGGATCCAATTAAATAAAAACCCCATACTGCGAAGGGCCATGGACTTTGCATTTGCTTTAACTCATTAGGAGGTGCCTGTGGGATCTTGGAAAATCTCTAACACTTATCACATTTTTGCACAAACTCCATCGAGTCTTCATTCATGGTCGGCCAGAAATAACCTTGCCTTAGAATTTTCTTTGATAAGCTTTGCCCCCCAGCGTGGTCTCCACAGAAGCCTTCATGTACTTCCTTCATCAGATCTTTAGCCTTTTCTGGTGTAACACACCTGAGTAGTGGTATTGAGTATCATCTTCGGTAAAGAACACCATCGACCAGTATATACCTAGCAGCCTGTCTCTGAAGAGTCCTGGCTTTGTTTCTATCTGCTGGTAGTATATTGCTCGTGAGATATTCCAAGTATGGTGCCATCCATGTATCTGCTAACCGGACCTCCATATTGGTTTCTTCTGCTCGTATGCTTGGCTCGCGCAGCCGTTCAACTAGCACTATATTTAAAGTGTCAGCATCCTTTGCACTCGCGAGTTTGGCTAAGGCATCTGCGTTTGAATTCTAATCTCGAGGTATTTGCTGGAGGGTATACTTTTCAAATTGTGCCAACAAATCTTTGGTTTTGTTCAGATAGGCCACCATTTTCAGACCTCGTGCTTGATACTCCCCTAAGATTTGATTCACTACCAGCTGTGAATCACTGTAAATATCCAGCACTTTTATGCTCATGTCTTTAGCTAACCTTAACCCAGCGAGTAGGGCTTCATAATCAGCTTCGTTGTTCGAAGCGGTGAAATCAAACCTAATTGCACAGTGAAATCGATGCCCTTCCGGCGTTATCAATATCACTCCTGCTCCTGCGTGAGATTCGTTGGACGATCCGTCTGTGAATAACTTCCATGAAGGAGCTTCAACTTGAGGCTCAGGCGCACTAGGTTTTTCACCCTGCTCACTGTCTGGGAGTTCAGTAAATTCGGCAATGAAATCAACCAAGACTTGTCCTTTTATTGCTGCACGCGGTGAGTATGTTATATCGAACTGCCCAAGGTCGACTACCCATTTCAAAAAATGACCAGCAGCCCTTGGCTTTTGCAAAACTTGCCGAAGGGGTTGGTAAGTCAAGACTGTGATTGGATGTGCTTGGAAGTAAGGGCGTAACTTCCTCAAGGCCAAAATTAGGCAATAGGCTAATCTTTCAATGGGAGGATATCTCAACTCGACCCCGATTAAACTCTTGCTCACATAATACACCGCCTTTTGTACGCCTTCTTCTTCTCTTACCAACACCGCACTAGCAGCATATTCGGTGATCGCCAGGTATATGAACACAGTTTCCCCATCTATAGGCTTTGATAAGACGGAAGGCTGCGCCATGTGGGCTTTTAAGGCTTGGAAAGCCTGTTCGCAGTCTTCAGTCCACTCGAACTTCTTATTGCCCCTGAGTAGATTAAAGAAAGGGACGCACTTATCCGTCGATTTTGAAATAAATCTACTGAGCGCAGCAATTCTTCCAGTCAAACTTTGCACATCTTTGATCTTTACTAGCGATTTCATATCGATCAGGGCTTTGATCTTTTCGGGATTAGCCTCGATTCCTCTCGAATTAACGATGAACCCCAATAACTTCCCTGATCCTACTCCGAAGGAACACTTGAGAGGATTTAGCTTCATTTGATATTTATTCAGAACGTTCAAACACTCTTGTAAATCCTTCACATGTTCTTCTGCCTTTTTTGACTTTACCAGCATGTCATCAACGTACACTTCCATGTTTACTCCGATTAACTCCTTAAACATGTGGTTAACTAGTCGCTGGTAAGTCGCACCAACGTTTTTCAGTCCGAAGGGCAATACTTTGTAACAGTATAGCCCTGTATCGGTTCGAAAGCTAGTGTGATCCTCGTCAGGGGGATGCATACTAATCTGATTGTATCCTGAGTATGCATCCATGAAAGAGAGGATCTCATGGCCTGCAGTTGCATCGACCAGCTGGTCGATCCTTGGGAGTGGGAAGCAGTCTTTAGGGTAGGCTTTATTAAGGTCTATGAAATCCACACAGGTTCACCATTTGCCATTCGGCTTGGGAACCAGTACTGGATTAGAGACCCACGATGAATAAAATGCCACCCTGATGAACCCATTCTCCTTTAGTTTTTCAACTTCTTCTTTCAAGGCTTTCGATCTGTCTTTATCGAGCATCCTTCTTTTCTGTTGCATGGGTGGAAAGTTTTTGTCAACGCTCAGGACATGGCTGATGACTGCAGGATCTATCCCAGCCATGTATTTATGTGACCATGCGAAAACTTCCTGGTTCTTCTTCAAAAATTCCACCAGTGTGCGTTTGGTTGTTGCTTCTAAATTTTTGTCGACCTTTACAACTCTGGTCGGAAACTCTTTGTCGAGCTGGACCTCATCCAGGTCCTCGACAGGTCCTACATCTTCTTAAAAATCCCTAAGCAAGGATCTAAGTCTCTATCCTCACTTTGGGAAACACCCTCTTTGGTGAATTCATCACCTGATTGGGCTTGTACATCAATGGCCATCTGCAACTTTTCTGGGGGAGCACTCCTCGACAGACCCTTCTTGGCCTTGGTGATTGAGGCATTGTAGCACTCCCTGGCTTCCTTCTGGTTTCCCAATACGCGTCCTACCCCTGCATCTGTTGGGAATTTCATGGCTAGGTGCCATATAGAGGTGACGACCCGAAGGTCAACCAATATGGGCCTTCCAATTACAGCATTATAGGCCGAAGGACAATCAACTACTATGAAAGTAGTGACTAATGTCCTGGTAGCGGGCGCTGTACCTACTGTTACTAGAAGCCTGATTGACCCTATTGGAGCGAGTCCCTCACCAGAGAAACCATAAATTGTTTGGTTGCAGGGCTCCAAGTCCTTGACGGACAACTTCATTCGTTCCAGCAAAGATTTATACAGGATGTTAACTGATCTTCCTGTATCGACCAGTACTCTTTTCACCATCATGTTGGCAATCTGTACATCCACGACCAGCGGATCAGAATGTGGGAACCGAACATGCTGGGCATCGCAATCAGAGAAGGTAATTTCACCTTCCTCTGTCCGAGCCTTCTTTGATGCCTGATCCTCCACAGTCATCATCTCGATGTCCTGGTCGTGGCGTAGGGTCCGAGCATATCATTCCCTTGCCTTTCCGCTGTTTCCCGCAAGGTTCGGGCCTCCGCAGATGGTGAGTAAGGTGCCAGCCACGGGATCAAGCTGTAAAGGTGGCGAGCGTTGGCGTGTAGGCGCCTGCTCGTTGCCACCTGGAGCCTCTCGTTGGGAAGCCCCCGAGGCCCACACGTATCTCCTCAAGTGTCCTTGTCTAATAAGGAACTCAATTTCATCCTTCAGTTGGTTACACTCGTTTGTATCGTATCCGTAGTCGTTGTGAAAACGACAGAACTTGGTGGTATCCCTTTTCGAAATATCCTTTCGAATGGCAACGGGTCTTTTGTAAGGCACACTGGAACTTGTGGCCTGATACACCTCTGCTCGAGACTCGACAAGGGCAGTGTAGTTGGTGAACCTTGGTTCATAACGATTTCCCTTGGCGCACTTGCTCTCGGAAGTAGAGGGTTCGCTATGGGGCCTCTTCCCCCCATTCTTGTCGTTGCCATTCCCATTGCCTTTTCCGTTGCCGTTGCCATTGGGCTTTGACCCATTGGCAGCTTTGGCGGGGTCTTCAATCCCCTTATCCTTATTTGGGGTCTTTCCCTCGCTGAAAATTGCATCCTCGAGCTTGATGTATCGATCAGCTCGATCCAAAAATTCTTGGGTAGTTTTAACCCCATGCTTCCAGAGGCTACTCCAAAGAGGCATACGGAGCCTAACTCCTGCAGTTAGGGCCATCATTTTGCCTTTGTCTCCCACTGTTTTGGCTCCAGCCGCGGCTCGCATGAAACGCTGGATGTAGTCTTTCAGTGGTTCTCCTTCTTCCTGGCATATCTCGACCAACTGGTTTGCCTCAGTTGGGTGCACACGACCTGCATAGAATTGTCCGTAAAACTCCTTTACGAACATCTCCCAAGATATAATGCTTGTAGGAGGGAACTTAAAGAACCATTCCTATTCAGCATCAGAAAGTGTTGCAGGGAAGATCCTGCACCGAGCGTCTTCGGACACTTTCTGAATGTCCATTTGTATCTCAAATTTGTTGACATGAGATACCGGGTCACCATACCTGTCAAAGTTCAGAAGTGTGGGCCTTTTAAACTTACTGGGAGTCTCCGCCACAACAATCCTTTGGACGAAAGGAATGCCCCTTCTCCTGTCGTACTCGATGTGAGACGTTCTTCCCCCGACCAGCTGTTGCACTGCTTGGTTCAGGGCATCTATCTGGGCCTGAACGGCTTTAGGAATTGTCGGGGCCTCTGGTGCCGGGGGAATGTACTCGTCGTGCCATTCTCGGCGGTCATTGAGTACATCCCTTAAGTCGTCATCTCTTCGCCATTGCTCGTTGGCGACTAAAGACATTGTTTTGTCTGGGTTGCCCCCCATCATTACATCTCGCTTGTTGGTCTTCTCTAGGTGGTGGGCTTCTGCCTCCACCTCTCTCCTCGTTCCTCCGACCGGCATTCCCTCTGCCTGAGTCGGCCTCATTGTAGCCATGGCCATCTCTGAACCTTGATTGGCTATGGTGGGACCGACTGTCTCCTCGGTTGCCTCCTCGGGCTGGAACTTCCCGAGCGTTAGGGGCAGGCCTGCGCTGGTCGGTAGGTCCCCGTGCATTATCATGCCGTGGGGGGCCCCTGACCGTAGAGCCTGCCTCTGAGTTCCTTCTGTTGCCAGAAGGACGCTGTCCCCTGCTCGGTGGGTGCGGCTCTTCACCCCCTTGGCGTCTAGGGTTGCGTGGCTGCTACCCGGCCCTATTTTTCCTTGGATGTGGGGGATTGCCTCGACTAGCCTGGGATGGAGGCTGCGTCTCAGGGTCCCTAGGTGGGACATCATCCTGAGGCATTGGTGGCTGCTCCGGCCTTTGAGGGCTCGTTGGCTGGATTGGAGGGCTAAGATTGGGATCCCTTTGAGGTGGCCCATTTGAGGGTTGATCAGGCTGCGAGGTAGGTGCAGCCTGATTCCTATCCAATTGGAGGGCTGCTTCGAGGGCTTCCATGGCCTCCCTCTGACGACGGTCCATCTCCGTCTGTCTTTCACTCAGTTCTTGGCGCTGACGCTCTATTTCTTGTTGTTGTCGCACCATGGTCTCCGCAGCACTTTCTTGACTGGCCCTTAGATTGGCCAATTCATCTTGCAATACTCCCAAAGTATTTCTCAACATTTTAGAGTCCAGTTCCTCCTCATCAAACTCCAAGTGTGGTTCATCCTCAGCCACGTTGGGAGGAGGAGGTTGAGATGGTGCAGCGCCAGCCGCCTGCCCAGTCTTCTTGGTCATCTTTGCCATTAGTGCTTCAACAATCTCGTCTCAAGCTCTCAATGAAAGCACTAGAATGTTGACCCTTGTTTTGGTCAACTGACACGGAGTCAAATGCTTGATGTGATAGAAGGTATTGAAATAGATCTAATGGAAAGAACAGTAAACGACACAACAAATTATAGTGGTTCGACCCCACGAATTGGTAATGACCTACATCCACTTAAGTTATTATTGATATTGATTATCAAAGGAGTGATCAAAGAACTAGGGTTCTCCGAGTTTCACAAGCCTTAGAGGGATGAATAGTACAATCGAAAGATAATAGCTATGATTCTCTTGTAAAGCATAAACTCAGAATTAGCAAAAAGGTCCCAGTCCTTTCCTTGAGCTATTTCTTCTCTATTTATAGGCTCAAGGAGGATTACATAAATTTATTACAGATATTCTTTCCTAAATAATCGGATACCATGGAATTATGGGAGATAATCTCGGATATGATTATAATTGCATAAGATCTTCTCAAAATATACGAAGTATACGACCAAGTTGGTCGTATATAAAATACAAATGTTATGCCAGGGGAACCTCCCTGGTCGATAGTCGAACAAAACATTTGCCAGGTGTCAGCCACGTGTTAAAAATGTCTGTCATGTCATCCATGCCTATTTTTTGGATAACAAATGTAAAATTCTCTTTAAAAAAATACATTTTTTGAACCAAAACAAGACCAAGTCGCAACATATCACCACTCTCTTGGCAACATGCCGTAGCCCAACTTCATTTTCAGGCGACACGTTACCACTTCCTAAAGCTAAGAGCTTCAATTTCAAGAATTAGGATCAAATGAAACGAGCTCTCAAAATGATTCTTTCTACTTTGTGGAAGAAAATCTAGAAGTCATAAGGAAAATTCTTAAGATTATTTTAGTAGATGAGGATCCCAAAACTTATAACGAACCGATGTTTTTGAGGGACTAAACTTTTAGGAAAAAAGCAATAAATAATGAGATGGATATTCAATTATATCTAATCGTACTTGGAAATTGGTTGACCTACTACCGAGTCAAAACCAATTAGGTGCAAGTGGGTATTTCGAAGAAAATATCACACTAATGGCACCATAAACCTTTAAGGCTAGTTTAATAGATAAATGGTTTAAACAAAATGAATGACTTGATTATTTTGACATTTGTGTTCTAGTACCAAGAACGAATTCAAGAAGAATACTATTTGTCTTAGCATCAATGTATGATATTTATGTTCACCAAATGGATGTCAAAAATGACATTTTTAAATGGAGACCTCGATAAGAAGGTCTACATATAACAACCGGGGAATTTTGTTCTATCAGAACATGAGCATAAAATATGCAAGCTTATTGAATCATTATATGGTTTAAAACAAGAGTTGAAACAATAATGTGAAAAGTTGGATCAAGTCATAATTTTGTGTGAGTTTGGACACAATAATACGGACAAATGCATATAATATAAAAAAAAAATCCATTGTAAAATTTTCTTGAATAATACAAATACATTGGTGGAACAAAAATCAAAGGAATATATATCAAGCGCCAAATATGTGAAACAAAGAAGAAGTAATAATGGTGCTTTGGTGTTGAATGGCTAAAGAAATTGATTTAGAAATTTGTGAAGTTTGTGGTTGGCGATAGTGGTGTCAAGCTGTCGTTAGTGTTTTACAAAGCCAGAAATAATGGTGCTTTGGCTGGTGAAGACGAGACATACATTATAAGATTGGGTTGTGATTCTTTTTTCCTATATTGATGGGAGAGGATACCATAATTTGTAATTAGCACTACAATAATATAAGAGTTTTATGACTTTATTTGGAAGACATTAAAAGTCTACAATGTTTCCCGCTGGGGGAGACATCATAGGTGGAGTCAAGGTAAGTGCACATCCCACGTCTTCCACTAGGAGCGGTGAGAGACATCCCACTTCTGCCAATAGGAGACGTTGAAAGGTGTCCAAAAACGTGGGCTTTCAATGTCTCCCACTGGGAGACATGAGAGACATCCTACGTCTCCCAGTGGGAGACATTGAAAAGTCTCCAATTTTTTTAAATAAATTAATTAAATTAAAATATAATTGATATTAATTTAATTTGATTTAATAATTAATATAAATTTAAATTGATTTAATAATTAATTAAAATGAATTTGATTTAATAATTAATTAAGTCAATATAATTAATAAAATGAAATTGCAAATATTTATTAATGAAAATTTAGATTGTTTTACCAGATAAGCAATATTTGTTAGACATATGCAAAATTAACAAATATTGCACTATATATGAAGAAAGCGGTAAAAGTAAGAAAACCTAACAATGATGTCAGTAACTTTGGATTATCGGTAACACATCTGTCGTCCATTCTTATCGTAACTCATCAATTTGTGCCTTTGTATATGGCGTACTTGTTAGCTGCAAAAAATATAAAGTAAAATATATTAATTAATTATTTGATTACATTTATATATATGGTTTCAAAAATAATTTGTAAACTTTAATTAATAATACCGTTCTCAAGTAATGTCTTGAACTCGCATGTTCAATCAAATCCTTGGACATCCTCATCATGTAGTATCCACATGCCACATTGCCTGGTTGATGTGGACACTAATTACTTAAAAGTATGAGTAATTCATTATTAAATTGACACTTAGTATAAAATGCATACATATTATTCTACTTAATAATACCAAATTGTATAACTCTTGTTGATCTCATTGAAATATAAATGTTCTTTGATCTTTTTAACATTTCCACACTTAAGACATCAAGAAGTAAAATTCAGGTCTTTCACATTTTCATAACAAAACCTCAAGAACAAATTGTCCCCGTTCCTATATTCCGCAGATAACCTATTCGCTGACATCTACTTTCTATCCACATATTCTCCTAGGTCTATGAAAAATAAAAGAAACGACACTAAATAAGCACGTGATAGAGTTGGATGTCTGTATAAAGCTAATTGTTTGTAATCCTAGATAAAATCGGGCAACATTTCCCTTATAATAATGACCTAACCATCTACATGTGAATAGCAAAGCAAACAATTCAAACAACATACAATAAATTTCTTCGTTATAGCTCAGCAACACACAACCAAATTTCTCAGAACCTACTTCACTAAAACACACAAAATTATTAACCTTCCGTTATCACCGCAGCACACAATTTCAATCTCAAAACATACTTCACTATGAATGAATATTTAAGACATTCAAACTCCTCTAACATTGTTTAATAATATTAAAAGTAGAAGTAAAATAATAAATATGTACCTCTTGCAATTAATAATCCAAGCTAACAAAATTACTTCACTTAGCAATCTACTTTGCTATTAAATCAACAACCAACAAAATTAAATTAATAATTAATAAATAAAATATCACTAAATATCTAACAATATATAAATTATTTTTGTAATTTTAGAAACTTAATTACCTCAAATGTGTGCTTGAAATATAAATTTTGAGGCAAAAAATACCATAAAATCTAACTCCAACAAAACCACAACCTACAAAATTAATTAATTAATATATAAAAGATTACTAAACAAATATCACTAAATATCTAACAATAACTTATTCATGTAATTTTAGAAACATAGTTACCTCAAATGTGTGTTTGAAATATAAATTTTGAGGCAAACATCACCATAAAATATCACTCCAACAAAACCTCAACCTACAAAATAAAAAATAATTATTAAATAAATTATTACTAAACAAAAAAAAAAATTTCAATGAGCCACTAATTAACCTAAACAAAAAATATGGTATATATAGAGCTTAGACTTATAAACTCTAATAACTAAGTCACTAAAAACTCAATAATCAACAAAAATATATAACTTTTCATATATCTCTAATTTTTTAAATTATTTAAAAAAAAATTATTTTAACATAACTATATATAATCAACTTAGTTACAATGTTAATACAAAAAATTAAAATATATACATAAAATATACATAATTTTCAAATTAAATAATAATAAAAATTAAAAAAAATCATAAACATATACTTGAATCAAATCTATACACAATGTGATATGTAAAATTGAAATTATTTTCTAAGAAACCCACTCAAAATCTACTAACAATCAAAATTAATAAAGAAAAATCTCACTAAATATCATTTTAACAATGATTTATACTTATAATTTTGAAAACTTACATCAAATGTGTGCTTGAAATAGAAATTTTGAATCAAAATCTCAAGTGTCCACACCTCTTATATTCTCCAAGAAAATCCTAAAAAATCCAATGAAGAAACTCATAATCATAAAAAAAAACTAACACAAAATCACATATAAATATCATCTTAATACTAAACCTATAATTTTTTTTTCAAGAAAATTTACCTCAAAAGCTTGAAAATGGAGAGATTCCCATATTTTTAAAGCCCTAAAAATTGCCAGAAAAATGTCCCAAATCGCCTATGTGTGTAATCGTGTGTAGCTAGAAGAGAAGAAGAGATTATCGACCAGGTATAGCCAGGGAGAACTTCCAACGTCTCCCACTGGGAGATGTGCCACGTGTTCCACGTCTTCCAGTGGGAGACGTTGGAAGTCATGTACTTCTAACATCTCCCAGTGGGAGACATGGGACACGTGGCACGTCATGGGAGGCGTTGGATGTCCTCTCTGGACACATGTTAAAACCTCATTTTGCAACGTCTTCCCACTGTTTTAATTTCTTCCAATTTTAGTTATTATTAAAAAAATTCAATGTCCCCCAACATAAGACATTAAAAACCCCTTCTAATTGTTAATGTCTTACACCAATGGTGTAAGACATTGTAGGGAGTCATTGAAAGTAGAATTTGTTGTAGTGTAGTTTACTCACGGTATAAAACAAATTAATTTTTTTAATTATGGTTTTATGTGTAAATTTCTCTTTAAGTTATAATTTATTTATTATCTTTATAGGTTTTAGAAAATTAAATTTGAATGTTTTATTTAAAATAATTTATTTATTTCAATTTTAAATCTTATGGCCAATAAGAATGTGTCACGTACGTCATTGTTTCAAGGAAATTAAAAGTGGGTGACCTTGAATCACACCAAAATGATGAAGGAGGTGACTTTTGCCATCAGAAAATTTACTTAGCGACTTAAGACCATCTCCAATGAAAGATGCAAAATTTGTGATAAATTTGACACAAAAAATAAGTCAATGTCATATTTAGCTCAATATTTACAGTTGTGCTCTAATGCACAAGATGCAAATTAACTTTATAAAGTCAACAATTCATTTAATATTTATTAATAATATACAAAAATTAATATTTTTTTTCATTTTATACTGTAAAAAAGATGAATAAAAAAAGTAATATGGTTAGTCATTAATTGTTAATTAATAAATTAGTGGCAATATGGTAAATAAAAAAATGATATTTATTGTAACGCCCTACTAATCCAAGACCGTTACACCGTCTGTTTAAAATAGTGCTTAACTCATTAAGCGAGTCATTTTAACTCAAAAGTATAATTAAAATTAATCAAAGGTTTAGGTATTAAAATTTTTCGTTAAACATATAAACTTTTATTAAAACTTTAAATATTTACATGGGATCCCAAAACGAGTTTTAAACGAAAATTACTTACGATAAAGTTACAAACGTAGATGGCCGAAGCGGAAAAATCAAATTTGTAACATAAGCCCATCAAAATAACTCGACCGTGGTGGCCGAGCTGGCCGAATATGTACGTATCACTCCAAAGCTCTCCAACTCATGGTTGGTTACCTTTAGCTTTCCCTTACCTGCACCATAGAGCACCCGTGTGCCGAGGCCCAGCAAGAAAACCCCCACAAGGCATAATAATAATCCAATTAGTCATAAGCAATAAACACATGCTTCATAGACACAAAATGCATTTATTCCAATCATATAAATCGTAAACACGTTTCACAGCATACAAGTATATTCATTTCAATTACATGAATCATTTACACGACTCAGGAAAAAGAGCTTTGCCAGATGGCCCAGCTAAACGAGTGGGGATTGCACCATCAAACTAGACTCGCCTTCACGGCCTGCGTTACACACGTTTGCCAACCGACCCCATGTTCAACACGATGGACGAATATAGATTGTACCAATCATTCACAAATAATTTAATGCTAGTATGCATAGCAACCAATCAACTATATGTGCATATGTCAGCTTTCTTACCTCAAGTCTTGTGCTGACGACAAAGCGACCCCGAGTGCGATCAAATTCCCGAGCCCTGCAGAAATCCTAGTCACAACGGTTATTGAATGCCAATTAGAATCAAATCCCACTACCAAACTTCAATTATTGGGACCTTTAAATCCTGGCAACATGCTAGGGGAATCGTCCCCCGAATGGGTCCCCAAGAAAAATCTCGAAAATCCTGAACCAAGGCATTTAAAAACAGAAAAATGTCATTTCAGGGCACTTGGCGCGGTCGCGCCCACAAAAAATTTGGGGCTTCTAGGGAACTAGCGCGGTCGCGCCCTACCCCAGCGCAGTAGCGCCACTAGCTCCGAAACTTCCAATCGAATTCAAAATTTCAGACTTTCTGGGACACTAGTGCAGTCGTGCTAGGTTGCCAAAATCCCAAAATAAACCAAAAATCATGGCGTTCTTCCCTAAATCAAAAGTTACAATTTCCCCTACATAACCAGACCCAAAAATTGACCCAACCAAGTATTTCCAACAGATTTTTTTTTACCACAAACAACTTAAACAAACTATAACCAACATCAAAATACCACAAGAAATGCACCCAAAAACCATCCAACCAACCAACCAACAAATTCAACATTTGAGTCTTAAACTCAAGCTTTGAACTTTAAATTATGAAAATCTTAACTAATTCCACAGAACCAACAACAAATGAACTTACAAACATGGTATAAACGATTTCCAATCCTCAAAACATCAAGCTAAACATTCCAAAGTCACCCCAAACTCAAAATTCAAAACCAAAGCTTCAAAAACTCAAGAACACTCAAAAGAACATAAAACTCAGGAAAAGAATAATCAACTTACTGAATTTCAAAATCCTAGTTTGGATTTGATGTCTCCAACAACTTCTAATCTTCCAAGAAGTGTCAAAACTCCTTCAAACTCCTCAAAAATCAAAGCTTGCTCTATCTTGATGACTTGAATCATTGATGAGCAAGAAGATAACCACTCACAAGGCTAGCTTAGAGATAAAAACGCGAAAGAGAGGTTGCTCAAAGCACTTAGCTGAAATTGCCTATCTTTTGGTCAAGTGACCACTTTACCCTCTATCTCTCTTATCCTCAAGACTCGTCCCCAAGGGTACTTTGGTCATTTAACATTAAACTCCCCACTAAACCTCAAATTACACCTTAAATTTCCTATTGAATCATTATTCCCGATTATTTCTTTCAATTAATTCCATTTACCAATAAATCCAAAATATATGACAAATTACCAAAATACCCCTTAGCTCACTTGAGCAAGATATATATCTCCCGTTGTGATTTTCCTGCTAAATTGCTCAAAAGAATCGACTCATGCCGAATATCACAAATATATTCACATTATAATATGGTCTCAAGCACATAGCATATAAAATTACAGTTATACTCTCAACGAGTCAAAATTACAGAAATACTCATTTTTAACAAAAGCGGCTATTTAAACACATTTAATACACATATTCATGCATACTCAATTATATATTAATATAACTCACATATTTATCCCACGTGTCCTCCCGACACACTAACCCAAGCACTTAATCTTATTAGGAGTTTTGAGACGCTACATTTATTGTTGTGCCAAATTTGACCCATGCTATATCTTGTGCCAAATTTGGCACAACTTTTAGCATGTGCTAAATTTGGCACACTTTTGAGAACACCATTAAAGTGATACTTTTACTAAAATTTGCTAAATATAACAATGCATCACCTTTTTTTGTTACTCCTCTAACTCCAATCTTTTATACTATTTAATGACTTTCTTCACAAATTTCCCATATTTTGGAGCTTCACCTTTTACATTACATAATTGGTAAAAAAAACTTTATCATTTGATTTCCCTTTTATTTATTTACTTATTATTTAGACAATAATAATATAACTTCCTTTTTTATTTATTGTTTTAAAAATATATATATTAAATAACTAATTTATTTAATATTTATATATCATATTATATTTTGAAATATGATACTGATTTAATTTTTTTTTTAAATTTCATATCTTTTTATGTTACACTCAAATTTTAGTCAACCACTAAACAATTAATGTAAGGACAAACCGTGCATCAATATGAAAAAATATTAAATGTATTAATAAATGAAGAGAGTATTTATAGTGGTTCGGTTTAATAATGACATACATCAATGTACTCTATTTTATTGCTCTTTTAACTCAAAACTCTAAGATTAAGTGAACACGAATCACTTGAGTTTTCTAAGGTTGTTAAGTTTTTGACATGTGTTGTTAACCGTACCAAATTTAATTATATTTTTCTTTCTAATTTTACCAACTACTTTAGTAAAGTAGTAAATAAAAGTCGAACCCGCGATAACTACTATTAAATTTATTATTCAAATGACTAAAAATTAATAAAGATGAGTTTTTTTTAAAAAAAAATAGATGAATTAAAAATAAAAATAGCTACAAAAAAATTGAAAATAAATTTAATGGTTAAAATAGTTAAGAGGTCATTCTCAACCACTAAATATTCATACAAGCATTATAATAATAATATTGATCTATTATGCCTATCAAATTATTAACCCCGCATATAACACATAACTAGTCAATATCCCAAATCTCCCTAATGTACTCATTAAAGCGAAGCGCTCTTAATGATTTTTTTTTACTAAACAACCTAATGGAAAAACACCTTAAATTTAATCTAGCAAAAAAATTTATTTCATGGAGATGAGTTAATCTAAGCAACAAATCCAACTAGCGTGCAATTAAGTTAACCTAGGATATATTCTTCATCACAATTAAAGATACTTTTGACATTACCCTTAATTTTAAATTATCACAAAAGCCTAAAATTCTAAGCGATTAGGTGAATAGAAACCTAAGATGATAGTATATTATAGCAAAACCCTATTCAGTACCCATCTAAACAAGATTAAAATAATAATCATGAAATTAAGCATAGAAGAATATAAGCGATTCGACCTACGAGAATATAAGAACAATGAAAACTATTCAAAACATACAATCATATTTAGGGCTTTGAAATAACATTTAACAAAATAAAAGCTTAACTAAACATAATTGAATAAAAATCATAAAATTTACTAAGAGAAAAAGTGTCTTTATGAGAGACTAAACACTTTTATTTATAGTGCTAAGGTAGTTGAAAATAATCTCTAGATGTTTCCATTTGTCAATGGATTAAGCTCAAAAATATCTTTATTTGAATTTCAAATCTCGTATTTTAGGAGTAGTTATCTTGTAGGTCAAATTTCACCTCATAGACCTCTAATTTTGGTTTTGCTTATTAGACATGATTTTGTTGGGCTTTAAATAAGCTTTCCAACATCACCTAGATCTTGAAAAATGGATGTGGCAGTAGAGAGATATGTTCCAAATACCGAAACTGTCTCATATTGAAAATATCTAAGATATTCTCTAACGAATTCAATTTGAATTATCCTTAATTTTCTCCAATCGATTCAAATAAATATATTATATTTTTCTCCTCTTGATTAAAGATAATATTTCAAATAAGTATTTTGAAATTCTTCTCCAATATCCATGTAACATACAGACCATAAGATCTTTTGTGTTGTTGCGAACCGGGTTTCTCTTCTTCTTTTGACAATTTATTTCTTTTTTCCACAAAAATGCCACATTTTCCTATGAAATAAATCAAATTAAAAATATATCAAATAAATTCATAAAAATATTAATTAAAACTCAATCTATTTTTAATAATAATAGAAGAGTATTTTAGCTCTTAAAAATTCCATGTAACCTAAAAATTACAAAACATCAAAAACTAAATTAAAACCATTACAAACACTCAAAACAAACAATATCTAAGCTTGAGGAAATTAAATATAATTGATCTAAAATTATACTTATCAGCTTTTAATGTTGATGAATAAATTATCTTTTTTGCAGCAAGAGGAATAAATTATCTTAAATACAATTGAATCTCTTAAAAATGCTAAAGCCTCCTCCCCCTGTATTCGTAGCGGGGATTGGATGTACAAAGAGTACGTAAGATCTATTACCAATAATAGCTGAATCCCGTATCTTTTGGGAATCAACGTGACAAATGACTAACTGTATGAAGTAAATATACAAACACATGTTATCTATTAAACAGACAAATATATGACAACCAGACTTTTGATTGTATGGCGACCAAACATATGATGGTCAATCTTTTTTTTTTTTTTTTTTTTTTTTGAGAAAAAAGGCATCGTTAAAACCTCAAGAGTAAACATGGGAAAAATCTCAAGAAGAAACAAAGTGCCTATAAAATATATTCATCGTCAATCATTTTAACTAGCAAAAAACTCCTCATATCCTAACCTAACCAGCTAATTTGGTTGTTGCACCAAAAATGGTTATAACATTTTATAAATTTTCTCTCACCATTAGCATTATTTTATTTTTCATATTTACTTTTTTTTCTTTGCAATTAATTGTTTAGGCTAACATTATCATCTAAAACAATTAATTGTTTCTTTATAAATGAATCATTTTTTTAAAACAAAGTTGAAATTTTGAACTCATATTGAGTTGTTGGACCTCTTAATTTTATTTATCTTAAAATATCGATTTAATAAAATCAAAATAAAAATTCATTGTTATCATATCTTTTAAAATTAAAATGGTTTTGGACATCTTTCTTTTGATTTTAACAGTTTTTTATTAAATTTGAAATTGTTAATTTATAATTTTATAATAAAAGTTAATAAAAAAAGATATTTGCGGCAAAAGTGCTTAAATTATACTAAATTTGCACTTAAGTACCTAAATTTATTTTTTTTACAGCAAAAGTACACAAGATTAACTTTTAGTTGCACGGTTGGTACTTGACATTAACTCTGTCGTTAGATAGTGATGATAGGTACCAGCAGTGCAACTAAAAGTTTAACTTGAGTGTTTTTGTCGTAAAAAAAATCGGGAACTTAAGTGTAATATTTTGTACAATTTGGATACTTTTGCTGCGAATATCCCTTAATAAAATATAATATTATGAACAATCCTATTAACATTTATAGATTGTACCAACAATTATTGTCGGAGAAACTTAAACAAAAATGAAATCAATTAATATTAGGTTTGTTTTTATTTTGGCAAACAAAATATAATGTTTTTTGGTTATCCAAATAGTAGTCAAAGTTCATATGTAGTATACTAAATAATAACATTTATATTAAATTATGTGGTAACTTGTTGTAATGGTGTATTTTTTTATAGGATTCTAAAGTAGCTTCTAAGTTTATTTTCTACTTGGTTAATCAAACAATCTATGTAATTCACACGTAATATCACGAGTGACTAAAATATGTATTCTAATTTTTCACTTAAAAGTAACTATGTAGGATACTAAATAGTATCATTTGTCATAAGCTATTCGTGGTAACTTGTGAATTATAGGAAAAAAGTTATACTATATGGTAATTCTTTAGTTTCTAAAATAGGCTTTAAGATAATGTAAAAGTAACTTAAATAATAAAACACCATAATATAACATATATATGAAACTATATTTTTAAAAGTTACTATTTACCGAGTTTTTTGGAAACTATAAATATATTAATAAGCAAGAGCTGAAAAGAAAGACTTAGAGATGAACAATTAGAGTTTTTACGTGATTGGGGCATTAATGAGCCTTAGTCAACAAGTCAGTTGTATTAGGCCTTAGAGAACTTTTGACAATGGAGTTTTCTACAAATTTTAGCAGAGTAATTGTTTACAAAAGAAAAATCTGAGATTCTTGCTACAATGCACAACTGGCCCTATTTATAGACAGTCAAGTGCAGTGGGCTTGAGCCGAACTAATCCAGGCCCAATAGGGATGCAATCACAATTTGCTCGCTAATAATGGAGCCATAATACAAAGAATGTTACATAATAAAATGTAGTTAATTTGGGTCCATTGGGCTGGCTTGGGCATGACCAAGCCTTACAGCTGCCCATTGTACGTTAGCTCGGACTGCTCCGCATGGGCTTCTAAGGGGATCTTGGGGACAAGATTTGTAAGTAGTGGCATTACTGTTCGCTAGGAACAATGTACGTTTCATGCGTACCCTCTTCTGCAGGTTAGTTGAGGAGACCAACTGTCAGATTTCATGAGGACAAGTCAACATTGGGGCGAGCTAGGCTTGCCCTATTTGGAAGTCTAGTCCAGGTTCGTTTACTACTATCCCGGTTCACTTACCGGAGTCCTAGTTCATTCACCAGGACTTGAGTTCATTTTCCAAGATGGACATCGTGATACTGAGTATCTCCCCTGGATTCTTAATATGGTATATCTCGATCGACTGGTTAGTCTGCCACCTCGGCTTGCATCCCGGAGGATATAGGTAGGTCGGGACCAGGAAGATGAGTTGGGCCTGCATCTTAGTTTTGGTTCCTTTGTTGTGCTCGCGCCCGCCGAACGTTGTTGGGTTTGATGGTGCTTGGGCTATCTGGGGTTTCATCCTTCCTCGTTCACTTGGTTCAGGACGGGCTCAGACTATTTTAGAGGGCTCACGGACCCATTGGGTCATGCCACGTGTCACGGGTGAAAAACAGAGATAACATTTACCCCCCAAGTTTTCATCTGTGTTCGCACAGTGGAGACTTGCCTCGCTCTCCCGGATCAATCTCAAATATCCCGGAGTTTACCAAGAGCTGGGTTTATTTACTTGGGGGCCATTTGGGCGATCCCCATCCATTCAAATTCTCAACGTTTCAGACATGTGTCTTCAAGTAGGTGGTGCGTTTGCGCCTATCGCGCCCTAAAGATTTGGAAAGAATCTTTTGATTGCCCAAATGATCGATGGGTGTCAGCGCAATTCTTGAGTCGTCCCGTCTGTACGAAAAATGTTTATTGGGTACTCGAGTGGGCTGTTTAATACTTCTGCACCATCTGGAACCGTTCGATGGGGATAACCTTAAGATTTTTAACATGGACCATTGGATGAGGTAGGCACGGATTGTGGATTGATGAATCCATGATTCAGTATTCGATTAGGCCAATTAAAGCCTCTGCATCATCCTAGACCGTCGGATGGGGATAATCTTGGGATCCCCACTGTGGACCATTAGATCAAATAGTGGATTTTTTCCCTATAAATACCTTGACATGCTCGTTTTCAAACTTTACACATTCCATATATTCAGAGCAAAAAAGAAAGTTGTATATGTCACGGGTGGAAAACAAGAATAACAGTAACTAATTCGTATTTAAAGATAATCAATTTTTCAACAAATAGGCTTGGAGGTTATATATGTAAATAAAATTTCTTAAGGTATTTTTGTAAATAGAATATGGAGATAACAAAAATGTATCTAAAATAATATAATCTAAAAATAATTTTTTTTTAAAAAAGTTAACCAATAAGTATCTTATCAATATCATAAGCAACCAAAATACTACTTTTGAAAACCCAGAAAAACAAAATTATGGGAAGCAAGATTTTTCCTGTTTTTCCAGTTTCAGGTATGCATATGTTTTGATTTCGGTTTGTTGGTGCTGAAGTGGCACGTTATATATGTAAAAAAATTCTTAAGATATTTTTGTAATTATTTTATCTTATACATATCTTACATATACTACAAGCCTTATTCGCCTCCTGCTTAATATACAATTATGACCTTTAATTTTAATTTTTTATGAGGACTTTATAGTATTTTTCTTTTGTAAAAAAATAAATCGTTTTATAGTATTCATCATAATCTTTATTTTTATCATTTGTAGAAGTTTTGTTTTATGACTTCCGAAAGCAACATACTTTTACACTAAAATACAACACTGAATGCAAGGCACCTGATCAACATGTGTTGTTATCATCCTCTTCACTGTCTACTCATTCATTGAGTTTATCAGTTTTCAACCGCCATTGCCTTTTACTCTCAATAATATTCGTCATCTCTATCTCTCTAGAGCTTTCCACCAAACCCACTATTCTATTTCTTCATGTTTAGCCAATTTTTATATTTAGTTTAACTCTCTCTCCTTCTCCATCAGCTTCAGCATCTATGGAGGACTCTTTCATGGTTAGCTTTTCATTTTAATTTTTACTAATTTCTAATCAATTTTCTTCCTTCTGTTTGCTTGCAAAGAAAATTCATGAAAACTATCAATTTCTTGTCTTTTTTTACACCATCACTGTTGTATTACAAATTTTTTATTTTTTTTATTGACACTATTTTTTAAGCTCTGCTATTCTTTTTGTTTTTTATTTTCCTTTCCACAATTTAAATAATAATAATAATAATAATAATAATAATAATAATAATAATAATAATAATAATAATAATAATAATAATAAAGAACCCAAATCATAATTAATGTTATTCAATTTTGGGTCTTTTGGATTTGAAAAGATGTTCGAGTGTTAGTAGACATGAAACAAAATTCATAGGAGTATCTGAAATTAAAAAGTTACAAAACCAGTTTAATATAAGTTGGGAAACAAAGACTTAGTAATGGGCTTCTTTAAGAACATTTTGAGTTGAGAAAAATATTATATGTTCTAGCCCTTTTGTCTTAGATCAACTCAATGTATGTTATATACTTTATTTGAAATTGGATGATAATCACATCACGTGAACAATCATTATATATAATGATGATGATCAACTCAATGGCTTAGCCCCATTAAATATTTTGAAATGCATTCAAAAGTGGGAACGATAAAAGATATGAATATGATCACAATTATCATAATATAAATGTTATAAACAAAGCTGGGATGAATATATATATATATATATATTTTTTATATATTTGAATTGTGATCAATATAGTTTTTGACTATACATAAATGGCAGTATTTCCAGTTGATCATATGTGATCTCCAAACACCGAAGTTTTTTCTTCTTTTGCATTTTTTCACTAAAGCAAGTTCTTCAGAGCTTTTCAATTTATTACTAATGCACAAATTCAAATGTCCTCTATTTATTTATTTTGAAAGAAAAAAATATATGAGCAGGCAATAAAATATAAAAAAAAATTATATATTCATGTTAAACTAAAAGTGTTTTCTGCTATTTGAGTAATGAGTATCTATTTCAAAGGTTAATATTAATATTAATATTAATAGTATATAATTGCACATTGTTGGAGGGCGTAAGTACATTTTTTATGAGAATTAGGAATGATGTTTCTATGTAATTGGTCCTCATTTTTAATGCTTCTCCACATGTTTTAGATTTAGTTTCTAGCTGAGTGTTTACTATTGTTTCTCCTTAAACTTGTAGTTTTAAGTATTGTTGTTTTTTTTAAACGATAAAATCATTTAAAAACTTTATAGGCTACTTGTTCCAGTTGCTTTAGATAAAATTTATGACATTTATATCTGATGAAAAAGGTGTATGATGTGACCAAGTTTATGGAGACCACCTTGGTGGTGATGAGGTTTTGTTGTCGACAACCGGTATGATTTTAGTCCATTTTTTGAGAAACTCTGTTTTAGCTTTATTAATAAGTGGCACATATGTGAAAGGAAGATTATAAATAACATTAACTTAGATAAAAGTGATAACTTATGTTTACAGAAAGTGAAGACCTTCTGAAAGTAGTAAAAAGCTTATTTTTAAAAACTCTTCACAAAATAATCAATTTTCATGGTTGAATATAGTGTTGAGCATGGTCAAGAAAGACTAGAGTTGAATGTTGTATGAAGTTCTTGGCCTAAATAGAAGTACTTTGACAACATATACATATTCGAGTTATTGACTTCCTTATTTCAAATAACTTGTTTTTGTTTTTAATTTTAGAAGTTTTATGATATTTCTGATACATCTATAATAATAGTAACATTATTATTAAGTCCTTCAACTAAATAAAGTTGCAGCAAAGTGGAATATCAAGTTCAATCCCATACAATTGGTCTTGACCAAAGAAATCAAGCATGAAGATTATTCATGCTAGGTGGGTTTCTATTACATTTGAGATTTAAGTTTAAATTATTGTTTGATTGTAAGATATAGAAGATTTATGTTTAAGTTTACGTCTTTTCCCATTGATTCAGCGGAGGAAAAAACTTTTGCTGTGTAAAATCACACCCATGACTCTGTGAGGATTAGGTCAGGTGGTGAGAAACCATCAATGGGAGGTCTCCCATGAGATGTGCGATTTGGTTTCACGACCTACAGTTTCTTGTCTCCCAAAGATTGAATTAGAAGGCAACTTATGAGAATCTTGATTGTGATTTAGACCCTATTTGGTACTACCTTTTAAAGTTGTTATCATTTAGAAGGTAACTCTTATAACAATGCTAGATGAACTTTGTTGTCTAATATCTCTAAAAATATGAAAATTTTCAATATCTCATTAAAGAATTTTTGTAATGACCTTGACTTGAGTGGTCACCATTAATTCCTTTTTACTCATTTTCAGTAATTGTATAAGAGCTCGTGCAACACACGTGCCCTATCACTAGTATATATATATATATATATATTTATATAAATCTCTATTTGTTATAAAACTATTAATAATACAGAAATATAACATATAAAGAAATAGAGAAAGTAATAGAGAGAGTGAAATTCTTGTATGTGTTATTTCAATGGGGAAGGACCCCTATTTATACAGATAAATAAGTCCTAAGGAAATCGGGTAACTACTTTGAATACAATCAAGAATTAATGATGATATTTTACATTGGGTAACCTAGTGATTCTTCATTATTATGGACATCCATATATATAATATTTATAACACTCCTCTTTGGATGTCCATGAAAACTGCCTCATTAAAAAACTTGCTAGAAAAACCCAGTAGGACAAAAACTCGGCCAAGGGGAAAAGAGTGAGTGTATATTTACTCCCCCTCATTTTGACGCTCTTAAAGATCCTTTAATCGACACATTATGATCTTATGTACCATCTTCTTGAACGTTGATGTTGGTAATGACTTTGTAAATAAGTCTGCAGATTGTCGCTTGATCGAATTTGATGATCATCAAATCACCACTCTTTTGAAGATCATGTGTGAAGAAGAACTGCAGTGAAATGTATTTAAATCTATCTTCTTTAAGGTATTATCATTTTAGTTGAGCAGTACATGCATCGTTATCTTTATATAGAATTATTGGTATTTCTTTATCGGGTGATAATCAACATGTTCCTCAAATATTTTGTTTCGTTGATCTCAATCACACATTTCCCCCTTGCTTCATGAATTGCAAGTATCTCAACATGATTTAAAGTTGCCTCGTTAAAAACCTTGTCAGGAAAACTCAGTGGGACAAAACCTGAACTAAGGGAAAAATAGTACAACACGTATATATCTTCCCCTCATGCATATATCCATGGTAACTTTCGTGATCAAATACCTCATATGATTTTCATTGTAATTATAAATTACCATAACTTATCTATGATCACATATTTACTATAACTCTTCTAGAACATATGTGTAGAATGGAATATGAATATTTATCCAACATATTAATTTAATCATGTATATAACCTTGTTAGTTATCATATCATACCAACATTGTTATAATATGCATCATATTTGTGGATATTCATTATCTATGACTATGTTCAATCCAAAATTTGAAATTTAAATATGATCACATGAATGAATATATTCAATAATATCAATTTTCATTTTCAATAAAGATGGTACTTCAGGACCATATATTCGTTGCATTCTCGTTACATATTCTTTAATTTTTACATCAAGTGATCATATACACTATGATTCTTTATGCATAAGAAGTTCTTTGAGACTTCTCTACTCATAATTTAATCTATAAACAAAGAATATATTTAATAATTCCCAATCTACAAGATGAAATAAGAAATCCTTCTTCAATAGTTTATAAAATAATCAGGACCTCTTCAAGAGCTTTTTACAACTTATTATTTACGAATTCGCATTGCATAGACAATCATACTTGTAATTTCAAATAATTATTCACCTACGTGTCTTTAATCTAGACAAATATCTTTATTGTATAATGTGCGCGACTTTGAATTTAAATCTCATAAGACATGTTAAATTCTTCTGGAATTTTTCCAGTAAGGCATATTTTAAATTCTCATATTACTAGGTTTTCCAAATAAATAATTTGTGTTGCAACGTTTTTATGACACATGCCAATTCTCATAAAATATATATACTCCAAGCTATAATCAAATCTTGATTATATTTTCTCATAACAATATGTATATGCCTTTACTTAATCATTCTTTTGTCTGTGCAAATTTTGTACAATAATTCATTTGTGTACAAATATACAAAATTCTCATTAAAATTATATTTTCTTGTACAAATATTTATTTGTACCCCTACACGTTTTACTTCACTTTATGTGTGTAAATTTATACTGCTTGGATTGCATCATATAATTTTGGCCAAAATTATATATACATCAATAATTCTCAATCCGTTTAATATCATGATCCTTATTATCTTCGTATTAGTTTATTGCATATGCAAACTTTTTGTATTATCGACAATAATTCATAATATTATAGTTTCCTCCCACATTGACACAACTTAAAGAGATCTTATTATTTTCAACATACTTGTCAAACATGTATATTATTTATAGGTACCTATATAACCACTTCAAGGGCTTTAATTATTATCAACTTTGTTATATCTATAACTTCTTTAAGAAGTCTCTTCAGGAGCACTATTTTTATTTAATGTTCAAACTATAAATACTTTATAACATTAAGGTATCTTTATGAATGCCTCTTACTTACAACATCTTCAGGACGAACCAAATAAAATTTGTTTTCATAATTTCTACTTTGTTCACTTACACTTCAAGTGTTATTAGACTCATTCTGACTCAATTTAAATAATATTGATTTGCAGTTGGCATACATATATGTATGATTTTATCATTTTGAACTTCTAGTTCTTCTTTTGTGGAAGGATCATTTTTCAAAATACTCATCGATCCAACTGCATTTCTCTCCCTCTGATTGAGAGAATATTTAAAAAATTAATACAACCTGTAGGGATTTCAATATATCACAATAAATTAATATTTGTTCAAACTCATATATATTATTGGGTAATTGAACTTCAGGTTCAATAAATCACAATTACGAACATATTTCATTTTCAAGAATAAGTCATATATATATTTATATATATGTATAGTTGAAAATATACAAGCTTATAATTCTTGTAAGTTCATGATCATACGACTTTATCACATTAATAAGAAATTGTGCAATAAAAATCCAACAATGATTCAAGAATGCAAAGTGAATATAATTAAATAATCATTATCAAAATAATATAATTTTTTTCTCATACATC
Source organism: Humulus lupulus (assembly GCF_963169125.1). Taxonomy (NCBI): domain Eukaryota; kingdom Viridiplantae; phylum Streptophyta; class Magnoliopsida; order Rosales; family Cannabaceae; genus Humulus; species Humulus lupulus. Next base: position 55,420,524 of record NC_084796.1, on the reverse strand, counting down.
TTGGACAAAAAAAAAAAAAAAACTATATAGCAAAATAATTTTAAGAAGAAATATAATTTAAAGTTATAAATAATTATGAAAATTTTGAGAAATGAATACACTAACATTCTAACTAGGGGCACTTTTATAAATGATATATATGAAGTAAAAAATTTAACAATAAAACTGGACAAATTAAAATATTTATAAATAGAACATTTGGAAACTAGTTGAAATATATATATTTTTCTTTTAAAAATGCAAGATATTCAAATTTATTTTCACTTCCCATATGCAAAATATATATACATATTTTATTGAGCACCATATAAGAATTAATAATAAAAAGAATCTTCTGGTTCTTCATTTAAATTTAGGGAAATTTATACATTTCATTGCGTATGATTGATCATTCGATTAATGAACTTCAGGTTCACTATACTTTGTATTTCACTAAAATTTTCAACATATACATAACCGCTATAAAAGTTTTATTTTTGTTTATATACTAGACAATGAAATAATTTTAATATCCTTCAAAATATATAATAGCATTGATTCTTCAAGAATCAGATTTCTCCATTTGATTTTTGTAATATATTATGTTCAACAACATATTATATTTAACAATTTTATCTATCCAATGGTGTGCTTGCATAAAAGCACAACTATTTTTCAAATATAAATTTATCATTCATTCAAGTTAATAAACAATGATAATAATCATGTTTGTTGTAGCCAAATATATATAATCATAATATGAATACATCACTTATTTTTCTTTCTCATTTCTTTCCAACAAATGGTCAAATTTATTAATGAAATAAATCATTCCTTACTCTTATGACTTGATATATTATATAATTAAATGTACAACCGGTACATATTATAAGTCATTTTTTGCCACATTTACAATTATATAGAAAATGTACAACTAGTACATAAAATATGTTTAACTTTAGCTAGCAATAATCTTTGTGACTTTATAACATTTTGAGGAATGTAATTATAAATTACATTTTGATCAATGACAAAGTTCACTATAATACTAATAATTAGATTTTCACTTCTAAGAATGTGCAATGAATAATTTACATAAGTAAAGAATCATTCACTTAAAGGAATAACATTGAAAATACCATACTTGCTTCTGGCAAGAAATATTGCATTATATAATAATAACATGACAAATAATATCAATACTCTTTAAAATGAAATTTGCTTTCTATCATTTCTCTTCAGGGAATAATATTTAAATATACAACACAATTGATATACATATTAACTTCTTTATTGTACAATAAACACACATCCAAGTCAATATCAAAAGTAGTTACACCTGAATTAGTTTATTCTCTTCATATTTAATTTTCAATCTTGTTTATCATTATTTCATATTTTAATGTTTTGATGCATTTTTCTTAAAACTTTTGGGACTTGAAAAAATCAATCACCAACTGCATCAATCATAATACATTTCAATGTTTCTTTTAATTGTGTTAATAAATTTTATATAATTGACAAATATGTGAAATATTCACTTCAGAGAATTTTGCTAAAATATCACAATTCTTTAGTAATTATGTTATATATATATATATATCTTAATGAATAATGTATGGAAGACCTTATCTCAAGGATCTATAATTTTTTTTAATATGCCATAGACATGGAACTTTACAAATTCTAATGTAATCATTTGTAAATAACTATAAAATAAATACTATAAAGAAATAAATATTAAATATGTGAGATAGTAACAACACAAACATATGAATATAATCATATTTACGAAAACATGACATTAAACTATCTAATACTATCATAATGGTAAAATAACAACTCATGTATACATTTTTTCTTATGATCAATATATGTATTATGTAGTATGGTAATCATATAAACATACCTTCGCAATAAAATATTTTTACCTAAATAAACTATGACGACTAGAGGCTTGATAATAAATTTTGTTATCAACACAAGATGGTGGTTGAAGATTGAATCATCTAGTTCATATTCAACGAATGATTATGACTAAAGATTCATGATAAGAATTTGAACTTACAAATAACAAAGTTGTTACCATTAAGAAGGTAACTCTTATAACATTGCCAAATGAACTTTGTTGTCTAATATCTCTAAAAATATGGAAATTTCCAATATCTTATTAAAGAATTTTTGTAATGACCTTGAGTTGAGTGGTCACCATTAATTCCTTTTTACTCATTTTTCAGTAACTGTATAAGAGCACGTGCAACGCACGTGCCCTATCACTATTATATATATATATCTATTTGTTATAAAACTATTAAGAATACTAAAATATGACGTATAAAGAAATAGACAGAGTAATAGAGAGAGATGTAAAGAGAGAGTGAAACTCTTGTATGTGTTATTTCAATGGGGGAAGGACCCATATTTATACAGATAAATAAGCCCTAAGGAAATTGGGTAACTACTCTGAATACAATTAAGAATTAATGTTGATATTTTACTTTGGGTAACCTAGTGATTCTTCATTATTATGGACATCCATATATATATAATATTTATAACACTATTATTAAATATTACTATTGGAACACTAGTAAGTGTGAAGACTAACTTTAACAAAAAAAACAAATTATTGTGCATGACGTGAGAAAACTCTTAAAAGAAATTATTAGCTTACTAACAATAAAAAAAATAATGTAATGATCGGGATACACAAATTACACACACTATTTATATACAATGATGCATAATTAATTTTAACCATATAATTAAAAATGACATGGTCCTCACTTAAAAATATTTATGGTAAATTATGTTAGCTCAAGTGGTTTAGGTGTGTGAGTATGCGTAGAAGGGGGAAGGAGATGAAATACCTATTGTATCAATATATATATATATTGTTGACCCTTGATTTGGCCAACGACACGGAGTTAAATGTACGACAAAAGATAAAACGACAATTAAGAATTTAATCCAATGGAAAAGAAGAAAACACCAAGGATTTATAGTGGTTCGGCCCCAAAGAAGGGTAATGACCTACGTCCACTTAGTGCTATTATTAATATTGAATCTCCAAGCCGTGATCAAAGAACTAGGGTTCTTGAGTTTCACAAACCTTGGAAGAAATACAATGAAACGATGGATAATTGCACTATAGCTCTTTTTCTCTCTCTATCTTAGCAAAAAGATTCAAGGATCCAAAGTCCCTTCCTTGAGCTATTTCATGCATATTTATAGGCTCAAGGAGGGTTACACGGGCCAACGGGCCATATCTTTCCTTAATAACTGCCTATCAAGGTAATAATGAGGAAATATTCAATGCAATTATTATAAGATTACAACTTTAGAAGTAAATAAAACAAACTACACGACCAGACTGGTCGTATCTAATAATTAAGCCTGACAAAGTGATGTGCTTCTGGTCGATGGTCGAACCGCACTTTCGCCACGTGTCAACCATGTGGGAGAAATCCCTGCCATGTCATCAGTAGCCATTTTTTTGGTAAACATATATATATATATATAAGTTGAGGTAGCTTTCTAGTGGTCCCCCCAAAAAGGGGACCACCGTGTACCCCTTGTGTTTTCAACATATGGATAGTTACAGTCTCAAATTTTTTATATGACTGTGTACATTGTAGTGATAGAATACATTCCACTATTTTTTTGGGAAATTTCAAATAATTTAAAATCATTGTTCAAATATTTTGTTGCGCGAGCATATAAAAAAAATAGGTACTCGTGCAACAAAATGTTTTGAACCCTATTTTTGGCACTTTATATTATTTTGAATATTTTGAAAACTGGTGGGATATCTGCTAGAATCACAATGTACACAGTCATATAAAAAAAATTGAATTATAACAATCCGTGTACAAAAAATACAAGGGACACCGATAATCCCCCCTAAATGAGGGACTACTGGATAATTACCCTATAAGTTAGTTAATTGTGAAAGGTATAAATGAGTATCAATTCTCATATTTTCCAAATTGCTTGGTTTTTATAATATTTTTTTACTTTTTCTTTTAATATATTCCCATGTATATAACAAAACAAAATCTTATGTATTTGTGTAGCGCCTCATAATTTTACTTTGTTAGATAGTAGTATCTTATGCTGTAGTATTTTTGTTTTCTTGGATATTGGTTCAAGCCAGGAATTATTTGGAAACTCATAGAGATAGTTATGGATTTTATAAGTTTAGTCTATAGTTTAAAAATATTAATTTTATCATAAGGTTTGATTAATGTAGTTGGTCCTAGAAATATTATTTATTATAACCTAAGGTTTAGATAGAATAATTAAGAATGTGAAATTTGACACATGTATGTTTATTATGGATTTAAGGATTTTAGATGGATAAAATAATCAAGGATAAACCTAGGAAGTCTAGAACCTTCCCTCAGATTCTAGGGTCTCGTATTACTCAGTCAAAGTGGTTTAGCTTTAAGTGTGCTTAAAATGTGGTTTAGTATATCAGCGTAAATCGATATATCGCAGCTATAGGGGTCGATATATCATCTCTGTTAATACAGAGAACACGTCGACTTTGCATGAATGAAACCACGGAGCCTCAGGAAAATGGTGCATGCGATATATCGCCTATAGGGGATGATATATCGCCTCCATCAGCCATTTTAAAAATTCTTGGAATCCGAAGCTAGAAACAACCCTCAACAGCTTGCACTTGCTCTTGAACGATTTTCACCAAGTTCTAGGCATTTGCTGAGCGGAAAATCCCATTTTATTCATTTATTTATTCATTTTAAAGGGAATTAGTTTCACCCCTTGAACTCTATAAATAGGACCATTCACTCAGCCATTTGCATCATCTTTCAAACACTTCTCAGAGCCTCCAAGCTGTCAATTTTGTTCTAGAGAGAAACACTAGGGTTTTGGGGTTAAAGGCTTTCAAATCTAAGTTTTTCTAAATACTTGGGAAATAAACTATAGTGTGATTTCGATGTTTGAGGTATAGATCAAGGCTCTAAGCTATCTAAGGTACTCTTAATCCTCAGGTTTAGTCCATTGCTATTCCTCTTATTCTTTTCTTTTACTTCAGATCCTAACTCGTTATAATGGCTTTTGGTTAGGTGCTTGATTTCTTTGAAACTTAAGGTTTTCAGTAAGTTCTTATCTTGATGGTTTAGATCTTCTTTTAATCTTATTTTCTTTAGGAAACTTATGGTTTTATTGTTTGGTTTTAGGAGTTTCCAATCCCTCATTTGTCTCCAATACCCCAATTTTTTGTAAGGAAAATAAGTTAGATTTATGTGCTATGTGTTATATGTATGTATGTTTTTTTTTTCTTTTATGTCTTTTAGTCGCTTGGGAAATATGGTTGCTTCGATAGCAAATCCCGAGATTTTTATCATTATCGTAGACTATAGTTATGTCCAAACCTTCCTCTAAATAGTAGCAAGAGGACTATAGCAGTTTCTATCACATATTACGGTAATGAGTTAATGGCCATTAATATTGTAGTCCACTTTTATGTTTTATGTTTTATGTTTTATGTCTTATGTCTTATGTTTTAGTAGTTTTTCCTTACTGGGCATTAGGCTCATTCCTTTTTATTTAGATTGTGCAGGTAAATGAACATGGAAGGTGGGACAGATCTGAGGTGGCTTTGGCATGTGTATTGGATGAGGAGCTTAAGGAATGAACCGATGGGGTTGATTGAGGATGTCGTTGACATTTGAGCCTTTTAACTATGTATTTATGATTTATGCATTTAGTATTTGAACATTTCAATAAAGGTTTTATTTTTCTTTATTTTATGTATAAACAATGGGATCCCGTATTCTTTTGGATTTTCTTTAAATAAAGTTCTATTATTTTGTATATATATATCCAAAGATAGTAGTTATGTCTTAGTAGTTTTAAAGGTCCGAGGTCTTTAAGTTAGTCGGCTCTTTACAGTTGGTACCAGAGCCACGATTCATATGCATAAAGTTCTCCTTGATACAAATGCAAAAGCTCCGGATCTAACTGCCAATGTAAGTGTTTATGTTATGAATATTTTGTGTATGTTAAAACTAACGTTTTAGTCATTATGTTTTAGTCAAAATGAATGGAGCCATGACTTATCAGGATATTCAAGCCATTAAGGCATTGAAAAGGATCAGGGAGCCAAAGGATATAATAGGTGTGCTAGAATGAATCACTCAAAGATTGGTCAGATTTCACAAGGAAATAGCTCACCTTCAAATCACTAAGCAAATTATGATGAGAGCCATGGAATAATATGTCCTAGTAATTAGGCTTTTTAAAGACATGCCTTTTGTAGTTTCAAATTTGGAAGAATTACGGGAAACTTTAGATAATGAGGATGACTTACCGGTAGTCATTAGATATTATTTTCTTGTACTTAGGTTTACGTATAGGTTTGAGATTCAATTTACCAAAGAACAAAAGAATAATATCCTAATATATATATTCCCCATCGTATATTCGAGGCTTATGATATTGATGATTATGAGGAAATAACTGAAGATATTCTAGATGAAGGGTCAGATATAGAAGATCCTGATTTTTAGAAATTTTACCCTAGTTATTATTAGTATTGTTTCTTTTTTTTTGAATTAGTAGTGTAATAAGTGAATTTTTTTCCAATGAATAAAATTATTATTATTCTTTTTTTTGGTATGTATGAATTTGAATTTTTTTTATTTTTGAAATCATAATTAATTTATAATAAGTTCAATAAATAATGGCTGAGTTTGGTGAGGTTGGATACAAATCAATGAACCAGGTTCTGTATTGAGAGTTTAAGGGGCCATAGTAGTGGGAATGATTTTACTTATCCTAGCCCTCCCTCAATATGGTTAACTTTGGAACAGCAACAAGTTTCGAGCCTCAGAATTAAGTCATATAGGGTGGTTAGAAACAGATTTAGAGGATAATAAAGATGACCTAATAGTCTAAGTATAGAAACACACTCTAATATATAAAGATGACTTACATAAAAAAAAACTTATAAGAAATCATAACTAGTAGGTTTGAGTTATGTTTGCTTAGACTAAGTTTTTGCCTTAGAAACTATTAGGGTAAGTTCTAACGTGTTTTCTCGATTGTTAGAACTCTGACGAAGATGTCACTCTGAAGGTCTGCACGCACTAACGGCAATGCCCCCAGCACCGCCAACGAGACACACGAGGCCCCTCCAGTCCGAAGAAGGGGAAGACGTGCTGCCACTAATGCTAGTAATAGAAACGCACCACCTCTGGTTGATAATGATGCTGAAGTTATTCGGTTATGACGACAAGTAGAAGAACTACTGCAACAACAACGACAACCTCAACTACAACCTCAACCAGCAACTCAAGCACCTCAGCCGGAGCAGAATGGAGGATATCCGTACGGGGGATGGCCGATGGAAAATCAACCTATCTAGCTCAGTACATAGAGCCAGTATACGAGCATTTCTAAATGCAGTACACTCTGAAATTTGAAGGCACAACCGACCCCTTTGAGGTTGAAGAATGGCTAAGGAATGTAGAGCCAATTTTGACATACATGAACCTCAGCAACGCAGAACGCATATCCTACATTTCTTTTCTACTAAAAAAGGATGCCAGAATCTAGTGGGATCTGGTGCAGCAGACTCACAATATCACCACCCTGACTTGGGCCAGATTTGTGGAACTATTTCACAAAATGTACAACAACTCGCAATCATCACTACAAGGGTGGAAGAATTTTCCAGCTTGAAACAAGGCAATTTGTCGGTGGTTGAGTGCGCTCGACAATTTGATCTGCTAGCAAAGTTTGCACCAAAGTTAGTCCTAAATGACTACTTGAGGGTAACCAAGTTCTCTAGAGGACTCAGACGAAAGATCGAATTAGGGGTCAAGCTGGCAAACCTTGGAACCACTTCTTACGCCGATGTTCTGGAAATGGATATAGAGGTGGAAAGGCTCCAAGAAAATGTTAGCAAGGAGGAGGCAAGCAAGTCAAAACCCAAGCAGCAGACTCAGAATGGTCGAAACCACAACAACCAGCATAACAATATTGGCCAGAAAATAAAGCATTTTGATAATAAGCAGACTGACACTGAAAAAAGAGCACGGACTAATAACGGTAATAACAAGTCGGGTTTTGGTAATACCCTTAGTGCTCCAAGTGCCAAAAAAGACATATTGGGGAGTGTCGTGCAAACAGAAAGGGTTGCCACAATTGTGGCCAGGAAGGTCATCGGAAAAGAGAATGTCTACAACTCAAAGTAGAAGAGAAGAAGGATAACAAGATGGTTCCAGCCAGAGTCTTCGCTTTGACCTAGGGAGAAGCCGAAACTAGTAACAAGGTGGTCACAGGTCAGCTTCCTATCCTCGATAATATATGTTCATTATTGTTTAATTTGGGAGAAACACACTCATATATCTCATTAGGAATGATAGAGAAATTATACAAACCTTGTGAAAGATTTAGAAATAGGTTTGTTATTGAACTGCCTTCGGGAAAAATCATTATATCATCACGGATAGTATGAGGAGTACCGATCAAAGTCAAGGGCAAGAAGCTAGAAGGAGACCTGATTGAGCTAGAGATCAAGGATTTTGACGTAATATTGGGCATGGACTGGCTACCAAGACATGGTGAAAGCATCGACAGTCGACACAAGCAAGTGGCGTTCAAAACCCCTAAGGGTCAAAAACTATGTTTTATGGGAAATGTTTCAGGACTACAGACACTACTTATCTCATCTCTTAAGGCTCAAAGGATGATAGAGAAAGGATGTCACACATTCTTCGCAAGTGTCACAGATGTGGCGGATGTGGCACAGGAAACACCATTAATGGTTGGAAACGTCCTCATTATAAAGGAATTTTCAGAAATATTTCCAGATGACTTACCAGGGTTACCCCTTACTCGAGAAATTGACTTCACAATCAAACTAGTACCGAGAACTGAGCCTATCTCAAAGGCACCATACCAGATGGCACCTACCGAACTCAAGGAGTTAAAAACACAGTTACAAGAGCTCTTAGACTTGGGATTCATTAGACCGAGTCATTCCCCATGGGGGACACCGATTCTATTTGTGAAGAAGAAGGATGGAAGCATGCGGATGTGTATCGATTATCGTGAGCTGAACAAGGTGCAATTAAGAACAAGTACCTGCTACCCCAGATAGACGACTTATTTGATCAACTCCGAGGAGCGACTGTATTTTCAAAGATTGATCTACGGCTCTGTTATCACCAGCTCAAGGTAAAGGAAGAAGATATACCAAAGATGGCTTTTAGGATTCGATCGAACATTACGAGTTCCTAGTTATGTCTTTCGGTCTTACTAACGCTCTAGCCGCATTTATGGACTTAATGAACTGGGTCTTCAAGGATTGCTTAGAGAAATTCATCATGGTATTCATTGACGATATATTGGTGTACTCCAAGGACGAAGTCGAAAACGAGGAACACTTAAGACTGACCATGCTGCGACTAAACGAGCACCAACTTTATGCCAAGTTTAAGAAATACGAATTTTGGCTATCACAAGCAGCGTTCCTCAGGTGCATAGTATCCAAGGATGGAATCACAGTAGACCCAACTAAAGTAGAGACTGTGAAGGATTGGCCAAGACCTAAGAATGGGTCAAAGGTTAGAAGTTTTCTTGGGCTAGCAGGCTATTACCAAAGATTTGTAGAAGGCTTTTATAAGATAGCCACTTTGCTTACCAACCTGGCCCGGAAACAACAGAAGTTCAACTAGACGGATAAATGTCAAGAAAGCTTCCAGTTGCTCAAAGAAATATTAGGTTCAGCACCTATACTTTGCGTACCGACACCCAACGACAAGTTTGTAGTATTTTTTGATGCGTCCAAGCAAGGTTTGGGTTGTCTGTTGATGCAAAATGACAAGGTGATAGCCTACGTCTAAAGGAATACGAGCAATGCTATCCAACACATGATATGGAGTTGGCAGCAGTGGTCTTCGCACTAAAAATCTGGCGCTACTATCTATATGGAGAACAATGTGAGATTTATACGGACCACAAGAGCTTAAAATATTTCTTCACGCAAAAGGAGTTCAACATGAGGCAACGCAGGTGGTTGGAACTAGTAAAGGACTATGACTACGAAATCATATACCACCCAGGAAAGGCGAATGTAGTTGCAGATGCATTAAATCGGAAGAATTATGGAAGTCTGGCAACATTATCTAGAATTAAGAAGCCGCTACAGTAAGAGATGATTAATGTCGGGATAAAAATAGCCATGGGTCAACTGGCTAACTTGTCCATCCAGTCGAGTTTACTAGTGGATATACAGATTGGGCAAGGGCATGTTGACACGTTATTATCGCATATGGATGCTATTGAAGAAGGAAAGACTACGGATTTCTCTATATTAGGACAAGGGTTCTTGAAATATAAAGGTCGAATATGCGTGCCAAACGACCATGAAATTAAGATGAAGATATTAGAAGAGGCACACACTACCCCATACTTATCTCTTATGTCTTATGTTTTAGTAGTTTTTCCTTATTGGGCATTAGACTCATTCCTTTTTATTTAGAATGTGCAGGTAAATGAACATGGAAGGGGAGACGGATCTGAGGTGGCTTTGGCATGTGTACTGGGCAAGGAACTTAAGGAATGAACCGATTGGATCAATCAAGGATGACGTTGACATTTGAGTCTTTTAACTATGTATTTATGATTTCCGCATTTATTATTTGAACATTTAAATAAATGTTTTGTTTTTCTTTATTTTATGTATAAACAATGAGATCCTGTATTCTTTTGGATATTCTTTAAATAAAGTTCTATTATTTTGTATATATATACATCCAAAGAAAGTAGTTATGTCTTAGTAGTTGTAAAGGTCCGAGGTCTTTAAGTTAGTCGGGTCTTTACAATTTTAGATATTTAATATGAGTATTCCTAACATATAAAATAATTTCCAAAAAAAAAGCTAATAAGAAAATCCAAAATGAAAATAATTCACATCAAAACAACTCTCATAAATTGTGGGAATATACTTTTGGCTTTCCAAAAAAATTCCAACCAAATCTCACAATCTACGGGATGTATAAAAAAAATTCTTCCTAACAGAATCTTACAAATAGTAGAGGTGCAACCTAGGTTCCAAAAAAGGTAAAGCTCCCAAAAATATAAGATTCTCGGTGACAATCTAAAAATATTTTAGTTACCTTTTGAAGTACTTTAGTTATTTGATGGCTATGAACTAAAACTTGAAATATTAATTTTAGTTATCACTACAAAAAAAGACTCTATAGCGAAGAATTTTGTTGTCGATGTAAATCAAGAAGTCGTCGTTCTAGGTGTAATGCGACAACATGTCATCGCCAAAACAACGTTGTTGTAGGTCCGTATGTGTAGCGACCTACAACGACGACAAAACACAGTCGTCGCAGTAGGAAATCCCTTTTTTTGGTAGGACTGGGATATTGTGAAAACATGTCGTTGCTGTAGGGGGTTGCAAAATTTGAAATTTGAATTTCAAAAACTCTTACAGCGACCACATGTGTAACGACCCAAATATGCTAATAGGGTTCAGTACTTGAATTAGCATGCCAGGAGGGAATAATTTAATATATGCGTGTGTTTAATTAGTTAAATGCGTGACTATGTGGCATACGTAATTAATCTGATTATGTGAATATATTATATGCATGTTCATGAGCATTAGATATGCATGTGCGCCCTTTACTGTTTATAAGGGCATATTTATAATTTTGGCCCGTTAAGGGCATAAATGTGATTATATGTGATAAATGGTAGACCACATTATTATGTGGATATATTTGCATTATATGGTTTGAGGCAATCCTAGTGAGCAGATTAGTGGAATAGTCACAGCGGGGTTTAATACCCAGCTCGGGGGAGCCTAGGGGAATTTTGGGAATTTACAGAATATTTTGGGATTTATTCAATAATGAATAAGTATTTGGTAATTATTTAAACATGACGAGATTGATTGGAAATTGGAAGGATGACTTGAGGAGTCAGCGGGAATTAGGGAAATGACTGTTTTACCCCTAGAATAATTAAAGGGATGGGTTGTCTTAAGGGGTATTTTAGTCTTTTGATTAGGATATTTGATCAACTGGGTTAGGAAACCACCAGAAATCTCTAAGGAACCTCAAAAAATACTCCCTCTCCCTCTCAGTCACGTACCCTCACTCTCTCTTCTTGTGACTTGAAGCTAAGAAAAAAAACTGAAGAAGAACTCAAGGTTTAAGCTAGATTTGGGCTGGTTCAAGCTGGGGAAAATCAAAACTAAGGTCAGACAAAGGTTTCTGAGGAGTTTAGATTATCAATTCAGGTAAAAATTTATCCTTTGATTACTAAATTCTGTTGCAATAATATTGAGACTTAGAGCTTGCAAGAGCATGGTTGTTAGGTCTGATTTTGGGTGTTAGAGGGGAGTAGGGAATTGTTTATGGCCTGAATATGATTTTTAGGATATAAGGATAGGAATTCTGGGCTTGAATATAGGTTTGGATGAAGGTTTAGGTTGGATTTTATGGTCAAGGATAGAGGGAAATGCTGAGAAAAAGAGGGAATTTTTGGGTTTGGGGCCTCGGGTTATGGCCCTATTCTTCAGGCGCCGCGGCCCGTGTTCTTAAAGGGGTTGGATGCCTCTATTTGCCAGGCGCGCAGCGACCTGAAGGGGTGCAAGTCGCAGCCCGTGCCTTCCAGCAGGGAGGGTTGGGCCTCTGTCTAAGGGGCGGGCCACGACCCTTATGGGCAAGTCGTGGCCCCAAATGGGAAATTAAGGGAAAACAAGGTTTTAGGCTCGAGGAGGCTCGGGGGTTAAAACCTAGGTGCTCAGGATGAGTTCTACTACCCGGTTTAGTAGAATTTGAGGTCCCAGAGGCTAATATTTATTCCCTAAACATTTATTTTGATTAGATATTTGTTGCTCGGGATTCGAGGTAAGAAAACTGCACCCATGTGGTTGTGAACGAGACTGAGGTTCCCAGTAATTGAATACATGTACTGTGTGAATGTATGGTTGTTATGCATTATATGAACGTACGACCCAAGGGTGATGGGGCTGATGACAAGCGTACTGAACGCAGTTCGTCCTAAGCAAGTCGGGGTCAGCTAGATAAACAGAGGGCTCAGCCTAAAGGCGTCGACGCTAAACATTTGTATTGCCGATTGAAATGTATGCTTGAAAATACATGTTTACCATTGTTTAGCTTAATGCTTGTACTTTGAGGAGTTATTGAATTGATTAGATTAAGGTTGATTAGATGTTACTACTAGTATATGTGTTTGTGGTTTATGGTTTTCTTGCTAGGCCTTGGCTCACGGGTGCTACGTGGTGTAGGTAAAGGCAAAGGGAAACTAGACCAACCATGAGTTAGAGAGTTTTGGGGGTAGAGTGTACATCATCAGTTGCTCAATCGCCACTATCGAGGGAAAGTTACAGGAATAGAGCTTTAAATTTGTATTTTTTCATTAGACTGGCTTTTGTTGTATCAGTTTTTGGAAGTTGTATTTACCACTTATAGCCTGGTTTTGGGATCCCATCTACCAAACATTTGTTTTAATGAAAATTAATCGTTTATGATCAAAATATTTTAACCCTAACCTGTTAGTTGACATTAGAATCACATTTATGTTCAAAAAACTTGATTAGCAAGTCTTGCACTATTTCAAAATACACAGTGTAACAATCTTGGTTACCCATGGTGTTACAACTTGGTATCAGAGTGATCTAGGTTTAAGGGTTCCTAAAGACTGGCTAGGCATGTACACTCACCGCTAAAGACAAGCTCGACTCAGGGTTTGGTAACTATATATATGTGATTACATGTTTAAATGTTTAAATGCTTGTTTGCATCTTGATTGCATATTGTTGGTTGAATTTGATGTTGGATCAAGGAAAGAATGTTAGCCTGTCATCATTGGCTGACTGCCGAGTCATTGATTGCAGATAAACTTGGATAGTTATGCGTCCAAGGCGATCAATACGACTAGCCGGCATAGAGGTCGAGGCTAGAGATGATGAGCAAGGCCAGAACCCTCCGCCAGTCCCTGAGAACTGGCAGCAGATACTTGCTAATAGGCAAGTCAGGCTACATAGTCAAGAAGAGCAAATTCGCCTTTTGAGACTGCAGACTCTGTTAGGGAGTGTTGCACCTATTGTGCCACCAGCTGTACAACTACCTGAGATTGGGAACAGGTGGGAGCCACTTTATGAACGATTCAGGAGACTGCATCCTCCAACCTTTGAGGGAGGACCAGATCCACTGAAGGCTGAATAATGGATGAGTATGACCACCTCCATCCTGGACTTTATGAGGGTAGAAGGTAATGACAGTGTGGCCTGTGCCACCTATATGCTTAGAGAGGATGCTCGTATTTGGTGGGAGGTGGCATCACAGACTCGGGATGTTTCTACTTTGAGTTGGGTTGGGTTCAAAGATCTGTTCAACCAGAAGTATTACAATGTTTCCATCAGGGCAGCAAAGGTGAACGAGTTCATGGGATTGGTACATGGTAGCATGACAGTTACTGAGTATGCCCTAAAGCATGATAGGCTAGAAAATTTTGCACCAAACTTAGTACCTACAGATGCAGCCAGACAGGACAGGTTCGTTCGAGGGCTTAATGTTATGATAGCCCAGGATATGAGGATTACATTGGTACCTGGGTAGACGAATTATGCCTAGACTGTTGAGAAAGCTCTTACTACTGAGGAGGCAGAGAATAAGATTTGGAGGGAGAACGCTGCGAGACAGGATGTTCACAGGGAAGTGCCTCCATATACAGGATTTAGAAAGGGTGGAGGCCCTAGTGATCTGAAGAGTAAGACCCCTGACACCTCGACCACTTCTAGTCCTAATAGGAGGGGCTAGGGTGTTCAGGGTGGCTACCAGGGAGGCGGTGAGACATGAAGGAGTTATCCAGAGTGTACAAGATGCAGGAAGCGCCATCCGACGAATGTCGGGCAAAGGCTTGTTACCTGTGTGGGGTGGTTGGACACCTCCAGAAAGATTGCCCGGCACTGAAGAAAGAGGAACCAGGGAAGGTGGACAGCTTGACTCCAGCTCGAATGTTCAGCTTGACGCAGGCAGCGGCCGAGGTTAGTCCCTCAGTAGTGACAAGTCAGCTTTCTAGCGCTAGCTCTTCATGTACTATATTGATTGACTCTGGTTCTACACATTTGTTTGTTTCTAGTAAGGTAATTGATAGATTGTGTAGACCTAGTGAGTATTATACTGCCAGGTTTGGGACTATACTGCCTACATGGTAGCTGGTAGCTTCTAGGAGATGGATTAGAGCACTGCCAATGATGGTGGATAGTAGGGAACTATTAGTAGATTTGATTGATTTGGGTATGGATGATTTTGATATGATTTTAGGAATGGATTGGTTGGTCAGATACGGGGCTGCTATAGATTGCAGGAAGAAGATGGTGACTTTTAAGCCTGACGGCGAGGACCCCTTTGTTTTCGTGGGTATTGTGTATGGATCCCGCATACCCATGATATCAGCATTGAGGGTTAGGGACCTATTACAAGGAGGTTGTATAGGTTTTCTAGCTAGTGTGGTGGATACCACTAGAGTTTTGCCAGTGGGGCCGGGAGAAAGTAGGACTGAAGTGACATGAGTCCCTGGACGTGTTTCCCGAGGATTTACCAGGACTGTCACCGCATCGGGAGATTTAGTTCGTCATCGAGTTAGCATTGGGTACAGAACCAGTGTCGAGGGCACCATATAGAATGGCTCTGGTAGAGTTGAAGGAGTTGAAGATACAGCTGCAGGAGCTTCTAGACTTGGGGTTTATTAGAGCTAGCTTCTCGTCGTGGGGTGCTCCAGTTTTGTTTGTGAAGAAGAAGGATGGAACTCTGAGAATGTGTATAGACTACATGGAGTTGAACAAGTTGACCATCAAGAACAACTACTCCTTACCAAGGATCGATGACATGTTCGACCAGCTGCAGAGAAAGACAGTATTCTCGAAGATTGTTCTTCGATCTGGTTATCACCAACTGTGGATCAAGGATGAGGATATTCTGAAGACGGCCTTTCGAATGAGGTAGGGGCATTATAAGTTCTTGATCATGTCGTTTGGTTTGTCCAATGCCCCAACAACATTTTATGGATCTGATGAACAGGGTGTTCAAGGAATTTTTAGATCAGTTTGTGATTGTCTTCATCGATGACATCTTGGTTTACTCCAGTTCAGAGGCAGAGCATGAGCAGCATCTCCGACAGGTATTACAGAGATTGAAAGAGCATCAGTTGTATGCCAAGTTTAAGAAGTACGAGTTCTGGCTACCAGAAGTGACATTCCTTGGACACATTGTTGGTAGAGATGGGATTAAGGTGGATCCAGCTAAGGTAGAAGTAGTTAGAGATTGGCCGAGGCCAAGGAATGCCTCAGAGGTTAGGAGCTTCCTTGGACTAGCGGGATATTACAAACGGTTCATGGAAGAGTTTTCGAAGACTGTCGTACCGATGATAGAATTGATACGGATGAATCAAAAGTTCACTTGGTCAGACAAGAGTGCGAATAACTTCCAGGAACTGAAGTGACGACTAATTACCGCTCCTGTGTTGAGTCTTCCTTCGGAGGGAGGAAATTTTGTTGTATACTGTGACGCATCGAGGTTGGGGTTGGGATGCGTGTTGATGCAGAATGAGAAAGTTATTGCTTATGAGTCCCGACAACTAAAGGAGTATGAGCAGCGATATCCTACCCATGATCTGGAGTTGGCAGCGGTGGTATTCACACTGAAATTTTGGTGACATTACTTGTATGGAGAGAAGTGTGAGATATACACCAATCAGAAGAGTTTAAAGTATTTCTTCACCCAGAAGGACTTGAACATTAGACATAGACGTTGGCTAGAATTGGTGAAGGACTATGACTGTGATATCCTTTACTACCCATGGAAAGCCAATGAAGTGGCAGATGCGTTGAGCTAGAGAGGCCCAGGACAACTATTTAGTTCGAAGCAGATATTGAAGGAGTTGGCTATAGAGATGACCAGAGCGAGGATAGGACTGGTTGTGGGCCGGTTGGCCAATATTACTTTACAGTCTACCCTACTAGAGAGGGTCAGTAGGATGATGTGCGGTTGCAGGAGGTTAGAGGGAATGTCCTAGCTGGAGTGGCTAAGGATTATTCTATTTCAGAGACTGGTTTGCTACGGTATAAGGGTCGGATCTGTGTTCCGATGGATATGGGTATTAGACGAGAGATACTAGATGAATCCCATACTACACCTTACTCACTCCATCCAAGCACCACGAAGATGTACCAGGATCTACGGACTTTATATTGGTGGCCTGGGATGAAGAAGGATGTGGTTGAGTACTTGGCCAAGTGTTTAATCTGTCAGCAGGTGAAGGTTGAGCATCAGCGACCAGCGGGGTTGCTACAACCTTTGGGTATTGCTAAGTGGAAGTGGGAATGCATTTCAATGGATTTTGTGGGAGGTTTACCCAGGACAGTGGGGCTACATGACTCGATGTGGGTGAAAGTGGGCAGATACACCAAGTCAGCTCACTTTCTGCCGGTGAGGACGACCTATACTGTGGATCAGTATGCAAAGTTGTACGTGAGGGAGATTTTACGTCTCCATGGGGTTCCTAAATCTATTGTATCGAACCGGGATCCCATTTTTACCTCCAAGTATTGGGGTGGTTTGCAGAAGGCTATGGGGACTCAGTTGAAGTTCAGTACAACCTTTCATCCTCAGACAGACAAATAGTTTGAGAGGACAATTCAGGTATTAGAAGACATTCTTAGAGCGTGTGTGTTAGACTTCGAGGGGTCTTGAAGTAAGTACCTGCCGTTGATTGAGTTTTCGTACAACAACAGTTATCAATCAACGATTGGAGTAGCTCCATACGAGATGTTATATGGAAGGAGGTGTAGATCGGCCATTCATTCGGATGAGATGGGTGAAAGAAATTATTTCGGACTAGAGATGGTTCAGAAGACTAACAAAGCTATTGAGAAGATTCGAGCTTGAATGCTCACTGTGCAAAGCAGACAGAAAAGCTATGATGATCTCAAGCGTAAGGATGCGGAGTTTCAGGTAGGGGACCACGTGTTTCTGCGAGTTTCTTCATTGCGAGGGGTGAGGAGGTTTGGGAAAAAGGGCAAGTTGAGCCCTAGATTCATAGGACCTTTTGAGATCCTAGAGAGGATCAGGAAGGTAGCCTATAGATTGGCTCTACCACCATTGTTATCAGGAGTTCATGACGTATTCCACATCTCTATGCTTTGGAAGTACATCTCAGATACGACTCATGTGTTGAGATATGAGGATCTGGAGTTACAGATAGATTTGTCGTATGAGGAACGACCGGCACAGGTCCTAGACAGGAAAGACAAGGTTCTACGGAACAAGACGATTCCTCTAGTTAAAGTATTATGGATGAATAGCAGGGTTGAGGAAGCAACCTGGGAGCTTGAGTCAGCTATGCAGGATCAGTATCCTGATTTATTTAGGTAAATTTTGAGGATGAAATTCTCAGTAGGAGGGGATAGTTGTAATGACCCAAAAATGCTAATAGGGTTCAGTACCTGAATTAGCGTGCTGAGAGGGCATAATTTGATATGTATATATATGTGTGTGTGTTTAAATGGTTAAATGTGTGACTATATGGTATGCATAATTAATATGATTATGTGAGTATAATAAATGCATGTTTATGAGCATTAGATATGCATGTGAGCCCTTTACTATTTATAAGGGCATATTTGTAATTTTGGCCCGTTAAGGGTATAAGTGTGATTATATGTGATAAATGGTTGAGACCACATTATTATGTGTATATATTTGCAGTATATGGTTCGAGGTGATCCTAGTGAGCGGATTAGTAGAATAGTCACAGAGGGGTTTAATACCCGGCTCGGGGGAGTCTAGGGGTATTTTGGGAATTTAGAGAATATTTTGGGATTTATTAAATAATGAGTAAGTATTTGGTAATTATTTGGACACGACGAGATTAATTGGAAATTGGTAGGATGACTTGAGGAGTTAGCGGGAATCGGTGAAATGACTATTTTACCCCTAGAACAATTAAAGGGTTGGGTTGTCTTGAGGGGTATTTTAGTCTTTTGATTAGGATATTTAATCAGCTGGGTTAGGAAACCACCAGAAATCTCTAAGGAACCTCATAGAATACTCCCTCTCCCTCTCACTCATGTACCCTTACTCTCTCTTCTTGTGACTTGAAGCTAAGAAAAAAAAAACTGAAGGAGAACCCAAGGTTTAAGTTGGATTTAGGCTGGTTCAAGCTGGGGAAAATCAAAGATAAGGTCAGAAAAAGGTTTTCTGAGGAGTTTAGAATATCAATTGAGGTAAAAGTCTAACCTTTGATTACTCAATTTTGTAGGAATAATATTGAGACTTAGAGCTAGCATGTACATGGTTGTTAAGTCTAATTTTTGGTATTAGAGGGGAGTAGGGAATTGTTTATGGACTGAATATGATGTTTAGGATATAAGGATAGGAATTATGGGCTTGAATCTGGGTTTGGATGAAGGGTTTAGGATGGATTTTAAGGTCAAGGCTCAAGGGAAACGCTGAGAAAAAGAGGGAATTTCTGGGTTTTGGGCCTCGAGTCAAGGCCCTATTCTTCAGGTGCCGCGACCCGCGTGCTTAAAGGGGCTAGATGCCTTTGTTCGCCAAGCGCGCCACGACCTGGAGGGGTGCAAGTCATGGCCCGTGCCCTCTATCTAAGGGATAGGTCGCGGCCCTAAATGGGAAATTCAGGGAAAATAAGGTTGTAGGCTCGAGGATTCAAACCTAGGCGCTCGGGACAAATTCTACTACCCGGTTTAGTAGAATTCGAGGTCCCAGAGGCTAATATTTGTTCCCTAAACATTTATTTGGATTAGAGATTGATAGTTACCCATTGTTATTGTGACTAGGATTATCGCTAAGGCTTAGGACTGAGGATCGTGCTCGGGACCGCTCTTTATTTATTGCTCAGGATTCGAGGTAAGAAAACTCCACCCATGTGGTTGTGAATGGGACTGAGGTTCCCAGTAATTGAATATATGTGTGTGTGATTGTATGGTTGTAATGCATTATATGAACGTACGACCTAAATGTGTCAGGGCTGATGATATGTGTATTGAACGCAGTTCGGCCTAAGCGAGCCGGGGTCAGCTAGATAAACAGAGGGCTCGGCCTAAAGGCGAGGATCCTGAACATTTGTATTGCTGATTGAAATGTATTCTTGAAAATACATGTTTACCATTGTTTAGCTTAATTCTTGTACTCTGCTGAGCTATTGAATTAATTGGATTAAGGTTGATTGGATGCTACTACTGCTATATGTGTTTGATGTTTATGGTTTTCTTGCTGAGCCTTGGCTCACGGGTGCTACATGGTGCAAGTAAAGGTAAAGGGAAACTGGACCAACCATGAGTTGGAGAGCTCTGGGGGTGGAGTGTACATCGTCAGCTGCTTGACCGCCACTGCCGAGGGAAAGTTATAGGAATAGAGCTCTAAATTTGTATTTTGCCATTAGACTGGCTTTTGTTATATCAATTTTTGGAAGTTGTATTTACCACTTATACCTTGTATTTACCACTAAATTTTTTTTATTTTGCCAATAGAATCACATTTATGTTCAAATGACATGATTAGAAGGTCTTACACTATTTCAAAATACATGGTGTAACGGTCTTGGTTACCTAGGGCATTACAACATATCGTCGTTGTAGGTCCGTCGACTGCCCACATCTACAACGACAACATATCGTTGCTATAGAGTGTGTGGGTTTATATGCCTTCAGCGACGACTTGTCGTCGCCGTAGGGTCACAAAATCTCAGATTTTTCGTGTTGAGCGAGCACCTTACTGCGACAACATGTCGTCGCTGTAGGTATATAATTTTTTTAAAAAATAATTAATGATATTATAAATAAATAAATAAAACCAATTTATTTAATTAAATAATAAAACCAATTTAAAGTTAGTATAGTCTCCAAAATCTAAAAAACAAAACATAAGTAGTATAGTTTTGATAAACGAGTTTTAGCCTCGTTTATGGTCTAGCTTTTAGGAAGGCTTTCATTAGTTTAGGGCTATTTTATTGTAGAATTATGCTTGTTTCTTCATGTTTCAGGTTTGTTATGCTAAGATGGTGAAAAGAGTGGAATGAAGTGAAAGTGGAAGAAAATGGAGTTATTTTGGAGCAAATCGAGTCATTCGGGAGCAAGAAGTTCAAGTAATGTTTTTATGAATAGCGCTACAACACTATCAAAATGGCGCTACAGTGCTAGAAAGGCAACCTTAAAGCTTTCGTTTTTATCAATAGCGCTACAGCGCTAGTACATAAATTTTTTAGGCAATTTGGCACTGTCAACAGCGCTACACGCTCAAAACCTAGCGCTATCAATGTGGTTTTGAGATTTTTTAGCCACTTTTAGAAGGACAAAATGGTCTTTTTACTTGGGAGCATTGGAAAACTATTTAAGGGACATTATTCTGCGAATTTAGCAGGCAGTTTTAGTTTTAAAAACCCTATATCTAGAAAAGACTGCTGTAATTAGATTTCTTTTTCTAGTTTATGACTTTCTAGATTTCTTCTTCATTTGAATTCTTTAGGTTATTTTATATGAACAATTATTTGAATTTTATTGTCATTATGTTAGCTATGAACTAAATCCTTTATCTAGGGATTAATGTAGTCACTTGAATATCAATTTAATTTTATTATGATGTTCTATTGATACTTCTTTTCTATTCTAATCAATATGATGTTTGTTTAATGCAAGTAAATACTTGATCACTATTTACTTGATTTAATGGTTTTGATTCAAAATTCGAAAGATGATAATTGAATATGCTATCATTATATAGACATAGGTTTCATATTCGAAAGTACTTGTATGACTTGTGTAGTAATTAGGTTTCCATGCTTAATTCCTTCAATATGTTTAAGTTTATCACAGAGATGTAAAAAACCTACATATAGGCTGAGATCTTATATCTTGAAAAAGAATAGGAATCGATTATGTTAACCTGCTATTAGAATAGGAAGAAGAGATTTATAATTGATTAGTAAAATTAATAGAATGAAAAGTTGATGAAATTAATTCCTAGGCTTTTTATTATTGATTATTAATTCATTGATTTATTATTCTGTTTACAGTTATTTAAATTGTCTTCATAGTTTAGAATTATTGATCTTTATTTTAATCACCAAATAGAAAGTGAAATTTTTTTATTGGTAATTGGTTAATAGTCTATGTGGGACGATCTCTGTTCTTACAGACTTTATTACTTGACACGACTACATATACTTGCGTACAAATTTTACAGATTAAGTTTTTGGCGTCATTACCGGGGACTAATAATCAATATCAATTATGATTGTTTTTCAATCTACTTTGGTCTTAATTTAACGTTTTCTAAATCGGGTTGCTTTTAAACTTCTCAATTTCAGGTGACTTATTTTATGCGACATAAGGGTTCGAAAATACTAGTATCTGTTGATCCTGAGATTGAGAAGACCTGCAAAAGAGAAAGAAAACAAAAAAGACTTGAAAATATGGCCCAGAACGTCAATAATGTTGCTAATAACAATCTGAATCAGGGTAATGCGGGGAATGCTGCAGCTGAGGCAAACTTATCCCTGAGGGATTATGTACTCCCTACTGTTACAGGGGTACATTCTAGTATTCGCCCACCTACTGTAGAGTCGAACAATTTTGAGATCATGCCTTCAATTATCCAAATGGTTCATAATTGCGTTCAGTTTGGGGGGCTACCTAATGAGGATCAAAACCTCCATATTACCAACTTTTTGGAGTTATGTGATACTTTCAAAATGAACGGATTAAGTAATGATGTAATCTGTTTGAGGCTATTTCCGTTTTCTTTGAGAGACAGAGCTAAAAGTTGGTTGATTTCGCTGCAAGCCAATTCCATTGTGACATGGGAAGACCTTGCTCAAAAATTTCTTACTAAGTATTTTCCTCCCGCTAAATCAGCACGGATTAGAGGTGAAATAAATAATTTATGTCAATTTGAGGGGGAATCGTTATATGACGCTTGGGAAAGGTTTAAAGAGTTGCTTTGAAAATGTCCACATCATGGTATAGTAAAATGGATGTTGGTGCACACTTTCTATAATGGACTGAGGGGAAACACAAGGACTATTATAGATGCAACAACAGGTGGAGAATTTATGAGCAAAAGCGCTAACGAAGCTTACGAGCTTTTAGAGGAGATGGCCATGAATAATTATAATTGGCCATCTGAGCGAGAAAATAAGAAGGTGGCAGGAGTTCTAGAAGTTGATCCTATTTCTTTGCTTACTGCTTAAATTGCTTCGCTAACAAAACAAATGCAATAACAAAACAACATTTCGGGACAAGGGATGCAACTACAATCCGCTCCTATCAATTGTGAAACATGTGGAGGCCCTCATCATTTTCAGCAATGTTTGGCGACGAGTTCTTATTCGGTTGATGATATCCCACTTGAACAGGTCCAAGCCATTGGTAATTTCCCAAGGCAACAAAATAACAACCCATACCCTAACAATTATACTCCAGCATATAAAAACCATCTGAATTTGTCGTGGAGTAATAATCAAGGGCACCAACCACAGTATCATCCAAATCCGCCTCAATATCCTTAACATAGACCATCTTATGGGCTAAATCCAATACCCTTTTATGATACTCAAAGGCCACAAATGTTGCAACATCAACAACCATCGCCTCAAATGACTAAACCAGAGGTATCTGCGGATTCATTGAGCCAATTTATGACAGAAAGCAGATCCTCCATTCGGAGCTTAGAAACAGAAGTTGGCCAACTTGCAAAGTTGATGGTGGATCGTAATCAAGGGGCTTTACCTATTTCAACTGAGGTAAATCCTAAAGAGCAATGTCAAGCTATCACTTTGAGGAGCGGGACTAAGTATGAGGGGTCTACAGTAGAAAACAAGGGTAAGAAGATTGAAGATCAACCTGTAACTAGTCCAACACAAGAAAAGGTTACTGAAGACCTTCCAAAGATAGAAAAGCCAAAATACACTGAGTCTACACCAAAGATTCCTTATCCTCGACGGTACTGAAAGGCTAATCTTGACAAACAATTTTCTAAATTTTTGGATATCTTTCGAAAACTACACATTAACATCCCTTTTGTAGAGGCTTTAGAACAAATGACAAGTTATATGAAGTTTATGACAGAGATTTTGTCAAGAAAGAGGAAATTAGAGGATTATGAGACGGTTGCATTAACTGAAGAGTGCAACGCAATACTTCAGAAGAAACTACCTCCAAAGCTTAAACATCCTGGTAGTTTAGTAGAAAAAAAATGCTTTATGTGATTTAGGGGCCAGTGTGAATTTAATGCCTCTATCAATCTTTTAGAAGCTGAATTTGGGAGAAGCTCGACCAACTATGGTATCTTTGCATATGGAAGATAGATCAGTTAATCACCCTCTTGGAGTGATTGAGGACGTATTGGTAAAAGTGGGTAAATTCATCTTTCCTGCGGACTTTATTATTTTAGATATGGAGGAAGATGAAAATGTTCCAATAATACTTGGAAGGCCATTCTTAGCAACTGGTAGGGCTTTAATTGATGTACAAAAAGGTGAGTTAAAGCTGCGAGTGCAAAAAGATAACGTTATATTTTAAGTTTTTGCAGCAATAGAAATTCCAACTTGTTGTAGAGTTGAAGTGGTAAAACAAGAAGGGAACAAGTTGGAAGTCTCTAAGAAAATATCCATAGATAAAACTAGAATGCAAAGGGGGCGTCATCGGTTAAAAAGGTTCTTTAGTGAAATGATTCGAAAGTTACATGAGCGGGGGAAAGTGCCACCAATTTCTAATCACAAGAAATTAGGGCCAACTCATGACACTATGGCTCTCAAGGACGTGCGGGGAGGACTTGATCCGAGTTGATTATGAAAGAAAACAAGAGTTCGACTAAATGACGTTAAAGACAGCGCTCGTAGGAGGCATACCTATGTTTATTTTTTATGTTATTTGTTTTTGTTTTTGATTGGACCAATGTTTTTTAGAGATTTTGTTTTATTTGATTTTAGTTTTAATTTGGAATTTTTGCTTTGCAAATAGTAAACCATGAAAAACGTGAAAAAAAAAATTGAAGTTTAGGTGGTTATAGCGCTATAGCACCCTACGCTATCTCAACCATTTGAGGGAATTTCATCCCAGCCTCCACAACTGCCATACTGATGTGGCAGTTCAGGTAAGTCTCTTTTCTCATTCTTTATTCACTTTAAAATATTGGGGACAGTGTTAGGTTTTAAGTTTGGGGGAGAGATTTATTTTTACTGTTATTTGATGCATTTTTTTCAGTTTGTTTTTTTTAGTTAGTTGTATTAAGTTGTGTTTTAGAGTGTGAATGAAGTTGATGATAATTGCCATTTTAATATGATTGACTATGATGTAGTATAATCCAAAGGAAAAGTCGATGTGCATCTGAAACAATTTGTGTGCTTGGTTAGATTACTTTGTTTTTTCACTATGATTTGTTGACATTAGAGATCTATTGCTCATAAATTGCAAATGTTATAATTGAGAATTTTATGCATGTCAAATTTGGATTGTGGATTGAAAAATATTGAAAAAATTCTAGAACCTGTTTTCTTACTATTTGAGATGAAATTTGAAACAATGCACATTTAGGAAAAGGATATAGGCAATTTTTTTTTTTTTGGACTGGTTGTGCCTTTCAAGCTATCCCTATTAAATTTTATCCTTATTTAACCTTTTTGAGCCTTATAACTTTTTTCTACATTAATCCCTAGATAAAGGATTTAGTTCATAGATAACATAATGACAATAAAATTCAAATAATTGTTCATAGAAAATAACCTAAAGAATTCAGATGAAGAAGAAATCTAGAAAGTCATAAACCAGAAAAAGAAATCTAATTAAGTCTCCAAAATAAAATAAAAACAACACAAAATAATAATATAACCAAACTAAATGTCATCTAAATCAATTCCAAAGTCATCATCGTCGGGTTGTTGTGGTGGCTGCAATGGTGGCTGTGGTGGTTCTGGTTGTTGTGGTTGAAAGTTAACCATCATGGACTGTGTCATATTCACATCCAAGTTGACATGCTGAAATTGTGGAGCTTGGATGTTCAGATTTGCAGCTTGCATAAATTGTAGCATTTGTTGGAAGTTGTTGTTCTGGGTCATAATGGCTTGACTAAAGTGTTGAATCATGGACTGGAAAGCCTCAGCTAGTACCATTGGAGGGCCAACTGTGGTGGACGGAAATAGTGATGCCTCTGATTGTAAAGAGAATTTGGTGGTGCATGAGGCAAAGGTACTAGTGCCCTTCAACTTGCATCCAATACATCAGTTGTGGCCACGACATTGACCAAGTACCTTTGAGACAACCTATGTCTCATCGACAGAGGCACTTCCTGGGGAAGATTCAGAGTGAGATTGAGATTGTGTCTGGACTTCTTGCTGCAAGGCATCCTGCAGTTTAGAAACAAGATAATTAATATATAATATAATTAAATAATATACATATATAAAAAAACTTACAAAGTTTCTTACATATGAATCATTAGCATTCGTGTTCACCCATCCACGTGTCGGATGATTGTGTATGTCATGGAACATATCGATAATGTTGGGCAGTTCGTTAGTCTGAAGATTCATCTTTAGAAAACAAAATATCAGTTAAATATTGAAATTATTATTAAGACAACTAAAAATATTTCAAATTATCTATATATTTTTATTTACCTTCTTAAATCGAGCAGAAACATAAGAGGTCGATACATGGAGACTTGGATACTTCTTTTTTTCTCTGTTGGCAGCACTTGCCTTTGAGCGTGCCATGAACTGTGGAGTGGTTAAAAGGTCAACCAGCTTTTGCCAACTCTTGTTATTCAAGTCCTCCGGTGGGTTCTTTCTGGCTGTCTCGATATCATCACACCCTCCATGTTCATCGAAGTATTTTTTTTCTTGTGACCTTTTCTATTCTTGATCCTTAAACTCTCACTCAATCCCAGTCTCTATCAGTTGCCACTCAGGGAGAGCTCGGGGAATAATGAAAAATTCCTTCAAAAAAAATAAACTAGTTAGACTTTTGAAATTATATAAAAAAAAATATTACATGTGAATAAGTTGATAAATTTACCTCAATCTTTTGCATCAATCTTATCTTGTGCTCATCCGGAACACTCTGCCATGAGTCATAATATAACGAGACATGGTGACTAATAAGGCTACCAATACGTCTCGTGAACAATGTCTCAAAATCATAAACTGCTTTGTAGGTTCCCTCCTACAGACCAAATTGTAGAGCCAACGGACCTTTATTGTCATTGACGAATTACTGAAATTTTTTGGATTAAGACCGACCTCTTCTTTTTGCAGCAGCCGCTGCATATTTTAATTAAACAATAAAATTAAATTGAATAAATAATAACAATTTGTCATTTATTGATAAACACATAGACTAATTATAGTATATTACATGCCTCACAGAAAGTAGGAACTCGCGTAGGATCTGAATGAGGATCACCCGCTCCATCACCGCCATGAGAATGAGCAACAACAACAGACATATCTTTATAGTTTAAATAATTATTAACTTAAACAATTATAGTTGGAGGTTAATTACAAAACTTAAATAATTCCGGTAATGTATTTGAAACTATTAAAAAACAAGCATTGTTGAGAAAAGTCATATATTGATTGAAAAGTCTTGAAATTAAAACATACACATTAAACAAACAATAAGGATATGCATAAGAAAATATTATTCCTTATCAATGTCGATTCCTACATCATCATCTGTACTTTCTAAATCATCTTCACTAATTTTTTCATCATCATCGTCATTGATGAAATCATCATCCACATTGTGATTCAAAAACTGACAACTGTCTTTTAGAAATAACAATATCCGCTTTTCTTTCTAGACGATTAAATTTAGTCTCTACACCCTGAAGATATTGCGAACAAAAAGTCAAAGCTTCATCGACAACATAACCCTCCGCTATAGAACCTTTAGGGTGCGCCTTATTCTTGACATAATTTTTCAACTTCTTCATATATCGCTCAAACAGATACATTCACCTCATGTAAACTAGTCCTTTAATGATAGCTTCTTGCGATAAATGAAGAATTAAATGAATCATTATGTCAAAAAAGGTTGGAGAAAAAATTAACTCCAACTTGCACAAAATTTGTATCACTTGATCTTATGCATTCTCCATGTCCTTAACAACCAATGTATGAGCACAAATTTGCTTAAAGAAATTGCAAAACTCAATGATTGTCTTCGAAATAGACTTATCCAATTAAACTCGAACTCCTACCTGCAACAGACGTTGCATAAGAATGTGACAATCATGGGATTTAAACCCAACAATATTGTCATCATTGTCAGTTACTTTCTTGGAGAAATTTGAACCGTAGCCATCAAGAAGTCTAACTCCTTTTATGAACTGACAAAAAACAGTCTATCATCCGGTGTGAAAATAGTACATAGGATGTGGTTTGATCAACTTCGTATTGTCTTCCTTGAGGTGCAACTCTACTCGGATACCCCAATTCTTCAAGTCTACTCATGCATTGGTGGTGTCTTTAGATTTCTCATTCATAAGAAAATTACCGAGTAAACTGTTGCAAACATTTTTCTCTACATGCATCACATCTAAATTGTGCTTCAATTCAAGTTCAGACCAGTAATCAAGTTCAAAGAAAATACTCTTTTTACTCTAATTAAGCTCTTTTGGATCTCGCTTTCTTTTCACACGTCCAAAACTGACATGTTTACCTGGAAAATGATCTATAACATGTGCTAACTGTTCGAGTATGCCTTGACTATTGAATTTTCTTGGAGGATGTCCTTTTTCATAATTCCTATCAAACAAGCGACTCTTTCTCCATTTATGCGTAGAAGATAAGAATCTTCTATGACCAACATAAATTGTCTTCCCAATTACCCAACATGAAGTTCCCTCCTTATCCTACTGCGACGACATGTTGTCGCTATAGACAAAGATATTTCCCTCTTTTTTTCACCAAGGACTCTACAGTGACGACATGCCAATGCTGTAGAGTCATTCCCCGCCTCTTGTTCCCTCCAAATTCACGATACCCTACAGCGACGACATGTCGTCGTTGTAGGGTACCAGAAATTTGGAGTGTCTAGTCATATGTTGTTGACGACTCTACAGCGACGGCTCGACTCTAAAGTCGTCGCAATAGATGTTGTCATTGTAGAGTCTTTTTCTTGTAGTGTACATATTTGTAACTTATTTCTTTACTACAAAAATCTGAAACCTCACATACTGTTTTTGTTACATTATGGTAGCTCATTATTGGTTACATTATGGTAACATATTAATTTAGTTACTTTTAAAAGGTAATTTCTTTTGGATACTTTACTATAACTAATAGATTGAAAATAACATTTCAAATTCTAATTACCATCATAAATAACATTAATGATTTTTTTGCTTGCTTTGGTTACTTTTTGGTAATTTATTATGAGTAATTGCTGGAAAAAATACTCAAGTTTTTTCAAATTAGCACTTTAATACCTAAGTCTTTTTTTTGACGGCATAAATATCTTTCATCACCGACAACGGTAGGTACCTCGTTGTTCTCTGCCAGTTAAATTGCCTCATGTCAAATTTTTATTGGGGTGCGTCATTTAAAATTTTCCTAGTCATCTTTACCTTTGCCATGCCATCCAGTAATGTCAAATCCTCATTTCTTCTAGCCATGTCACCATTTTAATTAACACTAGATACAAGTAACGTGCATATGCAATATGCACGTTTGCTTAGTTTTATTTATAGAATTTATTAATTATTTTTATTAAATTTATATTAATTTTTTTACATACCAAAAACAGCAATTTAAGTTTATATATTATATCTTTAATGTAATGCGTGGATTTTAAATTTAACTTTCTTGCTAGTTTTTAAAAAGAGTAATTTGTTGCTAATTCACAGAAGATTATATTATATGTTTAATATGATATTATTCTAATAAGTGAGTTTAAGTTTAATTAAATTTTATTTAAGTTATAAAACATATGATTTTATTATTTTTAAATAATTATCATGGTAAAATATCTCAAAAATATCATATTTTAATTTGTTTAATTATTTATTATTTTAAAATAATTATCATTGTAAAATATCTTTAAAATATTCTATTTTAATTTATTTAATTATTTATTATTTTTAAATAATTATTATTGTAAAATATCTAAAAAAATATATCATTTTTTAATTATTTATTTGATTTTATTTAAGTTTAAGTGTTTACAAACTACCATTAAATATAAGAATATTTTGTTAAATATAAAAATATTCCGTTAAAGTTAACATTAAAAAAATAAAAAATCGTTAAAGCCAATAATTTCTGTTATCTACACACTTATTATATAGAAGAGATTTTAAAGATTTTATTTTATCTAATAAATAATTAAAACCCCAAAATCACATTACATATAATTAAAATAAATAAATACATAAACTATATTTTGTGTTTACTGTTCGTGAAGATGAACATGAATCTAAATCTCTTCATTGTTTTCAAAAGGGAAATTTGACTTTTTATGCTTAATAGTATGGTGTAATACAAAATAGTACTAGGCATTTTTAACATTACAAAATAATGCCAAAATTTTTGCTAGTACCCAAAATACCCCTAAAAACAACTATCTCCTCTCTTCCTTCCCCCTCTCTTCCTTCCTCCTCTCTTCCTTCTTCTTGTTTCTTCCTCACTCTCACTCACCTCACCTCACCTCACACCATCACTAAGAGCACCACGGTAGAGCTTGAGACCGCCACTAAGAAAGCCCTTTGTAGACCAAAGTAAGGGTTGAGAAATCTTGGAGAAAAATTTAATGGGTAAGCAATTTTTTCTTAAATACTTGGATTAGTGATGTTTCCTTTAAAAAATTTTAGCATTTCGAATAGATCTGAGCAATATTTGTACATTTTTTTGGGTTTTTTCTGGTTTTTTGTCGATCTGCGTTTTCTGGGAATTTTCTGGGTTAGTGTTGTGCTCGATGCAGGCTCGATGACACACCAATTTTAGCGTTGCATGTTCTGCTCGATGGGTACTCGATGGTAATGTGCATTCTCACTTTTTCATGCATGCTCGATAGATGCTCGATGCAAGCTCGATGGCACATCATTTT
This sequence comes from Humulus lupulus, assembly GCF_963169125.1. Lineage (NCBI taxonomy): Eukaryota > Viridiplantae > Streptophyta > Magnoliopsida > Rosales > Cannabaceae > Humulus > Humulus lupulus. The sequence goes on along the minus strand of NC_084796.1, from coordinate 55,389,401 downwards.
TTACGTTGCATGTTGTACTCGATGGGTACTCCATACCTACTCGATGGGTACTTGATGGTAATGTGCATTCTCACTATTTCATGCATGCTCAATAGATGCTCGATGCCTGCTCGATACAAGCTCGATGGCACATCATTTTTTACATTGTATGTTGTACTCGATGGGTACTCGATGGTAATGTGCATTATCACTATTTCATTCATGATCGATGGATGTTCGATGCCTGCTCGATGCAAGCTCGATGGCACATATTTTTTTACGTTGCATGTTGTGCTCGATGGTTACTCGATAGCTACTCGATGCAAGCTCGATGGTAATGTGCATTCTCACTATTTCGTGCATGCTCGATGCAGGCTCGATGCAAGCTCGATGGTCATGTTTTTCAGCATCATTAAAATACCATTTCCTACCATCTGTTTTTCAGCTAACTGTATGTGTGTTTTTTTATTTCAGGTTCTACTGTTTACGTATTTGTTTCTTACAACGGTGTTTGGGAAATGCATGGTAGTAAATGGTATTTTAAGGATGCTGAAGGTGAAGTGATACCAATAGAGAATGATGTCACTTACTTGCAACTACTTGACATACTGCACGAGACATTTTAGGTGGATAGAGAGGTGTATGAATTGAAACTCGAGGTGCCATACGTATACGGTGAGAAACCATTTGCACCGGTTCAATTGAAGAATGATCGTCAAGTTCATGTATTCTTAGGAATAAGCTTGAATGAACGGGTAGTCTTATGTGTGACTCCAGTTAAGAAGAATGTCATATCAGATCCTTCTCCTAGTGTGAACAAAAAAGACACGACCAGTATCGATCCATCTCCTGCAGGTAGCAGTTACAAGCATCTTAGTGAGGTGGGCACTTTTGTTCCAGTTACTAATCCGAGGGCTATTATTCAGCTTGATATACCACAAGGAGGTCCCACAGGTGTGCTTAAGGCATATGAGTACGATCCCTATGTGAATGATGATCCAGTTGGTAATTGCTTTGAAGATAATGATGATGGTTCCGAGGATGACTCGTATTATAGTGCAGATGTTTCAAATGAGGAGTTAGACATTTCCCAAGCCCAACTAGTAGAAGAAGAGTCAGGACTGCCTCTTGCACATGCACCTCTCCCAACTCAAGGACGCCGAGCACCTGCTCGAAGCAGTAATCAACCTGCTAGGACAGAAGATAACACTGGGTGGAGGGAGACAATTGTATCAAGAGAAGATCACACCAGATGGAGTGCCCCAATGTTTACAAAAGAAGATATTGAGGCATCTGCTAAAACCCATTCCTCATCATCTGGTGGACCAATGGGAGAAATATATGTTGGGAAGACTTTTGAGGACAAGATTGATTTAAAAACCAAAGCTGCTCTATTTGCAATGAAGAATAACTTTGAGTATATGGTGAAAAAGTCTGGTACTGACGTGTGGTATATCACATGCAAAGATCCTGACTGTTGTTAGAGATTGAGAGGGAAAAAACAACCAATGTCCCCCATGTTTGAGATCACGGTATACAAGAGCGTACACACATGCTCACTAGAAGTGCGACAAAAAGGTCATCGTCAAGTTGCACCGTGGGTCGTTGGACACCTTATAAAGAACAAATACGCAGTTGATGGGACCAGTTACATGGCAAACAAAGGAGGATATGAAGAAAAATTTTGGTATTGATATGAGTTATGAAAAGGCATGGAGATGTAGAGAGAAGGCACTTACGTATGTTAGGGGGACATATGAGGATTCGTATTGCAAGTTGCCATCCTACTTGCACATGTTGCAGCAAAAGAATCCAGGTACAATTACTGATTTTGTCACTGAAGATGGTCGTTTCCTATATTGCTTCTTTGCCCTTGGAGTTTGTAGGAGAGGATTCAGATTTTGTCATCCTGTGATATGTGTGGATGGCATGTTCTTGAAGAATAAGTACGGTGGCCACATGCTATGTGTCATTGCTTTGGATGCGAATAGTCATTTATATCCAATTGCCTTCGGGTTGGTGGATAGTGAGAACCACAACTCGTGGAAATATTTCATGACGAAGTTGAAGGAAGCCATTGGGGACGTTGATGACTTGGCTTTCGTGTCAAATAGGCATGTGAATATTATTCATGCTCTAGAGGCTGTCTTTCCTGATGCCTACCACGGCGCATGCTACCATCACATCAGTATGAATGTGAAAGCCAAGTTCAAGACTGATCACTGTCACAGTGAGATGTGGGCAGCAGCCTATGCATGGAAGAAGACCGAATTTCTAAAGCATTTTGAAAATATTAAGCGAATGGATCCTCCTATAGCTGCCTATTTGGAGGGAATTGGTTTCGATAAGTGGTCTCCTCCTTTCTTTCCTGGAAAACGATACAATATAATGACCAGCAACTACGCTAAAAGCTTCAACAACAAGACCAAGGATGCAAGAACCTTTCCAGTTACAATTTTTTTAGAATTCATTCGGTTCACACTACAGTCTTGGTTTTCTAAACGACGTAGTGTGACAAAGAAGACTACCACCAAATTATCCACCCTGATGGAGGCAGATGTTTCGAACAATGCTGACAAAGGAAGGTTCATGAATGTCTATGCCCTTGGTCAATTCGAGTTTCATGTAACTGGTGCAGACAGCGATGCTGAGGTGAATTTGATGATGAAATCATGCTCATGTGGGGTATTCCAGCTCATAGGCACACCTTGTCCCCATGCAGCTGCAGCAGCTATAGAGCGTGGAGTGAACCTTTACTCTTTGTGTTCACCGTTTTACACCATTGAGTCATGGAGGAATTCGTACAAAGAAACAATTTACCCAACTGGGAACGAGGATGACTAGATACTTCTAGATGACATTAAGAATATGGTCGTTGGTGTACCCATAGAGAAACAACAAGTTGGTCGCCCAAAAAAACCAAAGCTAGGAAGACCAAGGACAAACTGTTGGCCATCTGGTGGGGAAAAACCAGTTACAATGCGTAAGTGCAGTAGATGTGGTGGTCGTGGCCACAACAAATCCTCATGCAAAGCTCGGCTTTGAGTTTATTTTTTGTTGTATTTTATTTAAACTTGAAGTTGAAGGTTATTTTTCGTTTTCTTTTTTTATTGTCGTTAATGAATTTTGGTCGTTAATAAAAAGATACTCGACTCAAAAAAATTTCTTAAAAATCTACATTTTAAGCAAATAAATATAACAAGAGAATGTTCAATGTCTAACATTCTTGATACCATAAGTCAACTGTCCATTTGTTTCTGAACAACTCCATGTTGTCATCACAAATCGTGTCAAGTGGTAGCCTACCCAATAAGTGTTCAATGTGCTTGATGGCGTACACACCACAATCTCCACTGTAACCAAAACATAAATTTCATTAGTAACAAAATCAACATAGAATTTAATTTAAAAAACTTGAATAAAAACTAGACTTTTGTTTACCTGACTTTGGTTTGGGGTACTGAATCAACTGGCATGCGGTGCACATTGAACTCTTTGCATCTTTTAGCTCCAGGTGGAATCGTCAACCGAGGGTCGTCCTTGAAAAGTTGTGACTGCAATAACAACGATGGGAACAAAGTAGACCATGACTTCATAAAAGATTGCAGTTGTTTATCACTTATCACGGTCACGTCCGAATCATAAACATTCAGAGTCCAAGTAGAAATGGAGGCTTCAACTGCAAACCAATGCGCTTGAAGGTAGTTCTGGCACCAATATACAGTGTCTACTCCCTTCCACGATGCCAGAAATTGATTGTCAATTCCCGTAATCATTGATATCACATATGAATCCCACAAAAACATTTTCTTATCCGCTTCCTTGGCATTCTGATATGCATCATAACGGGTCGGTACCACTTGTGAGAACATAATATTCATCACAACACCATCTTGTCGATACGCCCCGGGATAGAACTGTCGACGCCTACGTAGCATATGCATGGCCGCATCAATATGCTGCAAAAATGATAGGAAAGCAATTAATCAGCCTATCGAAACCCCTATTGAACCCACTGTTTATACCAGATAACAAATATTAATAAATTTAATAAAATTACTTACCCCATCATCGATCCAAAATTGTGGTGTCTTCATCGTCAGAAACCAACTCGGACCATACACACCAGTTTGGACATCCCTCTTCGTCTTGTTCGGAATATCTCCAAGCAATCACTTGCCGACCGTTCTGTACTGTGTAGCAAGTGGCTTCTTTAGAGGGTCGAGGACTAATGGCACGTCATCAATCGCATCCAAACGAGCTTTCAAACTGGTTGGGTCGGTGTAGTCTTCAAATTTCTTAGGTTTGCGTCTTTTCCTCTTGGCCAATTCAAACTCTACACCAGCAACATCCCCAGGTTCTATAATAGCAACACCTGGGGTCTCAGGATTTGTTGTGAGTACTATCGGGGGAGGAGTGCCTATGTCATGTGAGACAAAATCATCTGGGAGGTCAAGTAAGTCGGAATCAAAATCAAAATCATTTGGAAGATCTTGTACGAATGTCAAGATCTTATTGACAGCATCCATGATGACCGCCTGGTTCTCTAGGATGGTATCCTGACGACTCTCGACTCGCTCCAACCTCTCCAACACCTCCCGTAAATCAGGTTGATCAGGACTGGGGTGTACCGATGGGGCTGGGGCCGAGGGTGTGGGGCCGATGGGGACTGGGGTATCCTCATCATCTGGGCCATCACCAAAAATATTGGCTGCCTTTGCAACCTCAGTAGCTATCTCCGCCACCTTCTCAAAATCAGTGGGAGTTTCTACCTCTTCTTCTTGGCCCAACCCAGGATACAAGGGAGCATCACCCTCCGTCAGAGCGCTATAATAATTATCTCCGAAGGCTGGGGCTTCAACATGGACAACACAATCAACTGCATCAAATACAAAGCATTAAGTTAGTTTGAAACCACCAAAGAATACTCTATTTTGACATAATATAGCAGAACTTACACTCGTCTTCTTGAACATCGGTGCAAGGTCGGCCTTCGAAATAGGACGCTCCTTATTGCTCGACCAACTAAGCGTCCTCGGAAACTGGTTTCCATGGTTAATACCATACTCACGTGCAAACTGCTGGATGGCTTCGTATGCCCAATACTGCAATGCAGGGACATAACCATACAAACTGTATTTTGCTTCTTTCTGTTTCCCCTTAACTTCCTTTTTCTTTTCATAGTTCCTCTGCTGATGATGCATGTCTTTCTTACATGAATCCATAAGCTTGTTAAAAGACACCTTTCCCCATGGGTAAGTAAAGAAGTACTCAGTGTCCTCCACCATCTTCAGTGAATCTATCCAGACATTTAACTTGCCCTCTCGTGCAAGTAAAACCCCCTCAACAAAGAAACATAGGCCCAAATTGTAGGCATCTTCAACTACAGTGCAGTTTTTTAAAACAGCCTCCAAATGCATTAACTTCACTGTTTCTTCATCATTAAAGTACTCCTTGATTAAGCAGTCACTAGTCAAGTGTTTCTTCAAATCAGTCTCAGATGGCCCGGAACTGAAGTTCAACCCCGTAACCAAAGCAAACTCGCCTCTACCAAATCTGTAGGGTCTAGATCCCAAATGTAAATGCAACTCATCCTCTTTGAAGCACTGGATCTTGCGCAACATTAATTGATGCATGAGAGATGCAGAGAAGTCTAATTTCTCAGCCATGAAAAATTGTTTGAATGGGGATTCCTTCACCCTTTCTATCAACCCGAGCTCCTCAAACTTGTCCTTGATTGTTTTAAAGTAACCATTGCCCCTATATGTGACTCTTCCACGAAAGTGATCTGTCAAGGGTAAAAGAAACTTCGACATCTGCAAAAAATAAAGATAACAATAATTCAGTTAAACAAAGTCGCATGAAAAATCCATAAATAAACATACATGCAACCATCGAACCCATCTCGAACACCCATCCAACCCCAATCCGAGTACCCATCGAACCCCCTATCGAACCCCTAGAGCATGCATCGAACCACCCCTAAGGCCTACCCTATCGAATTAATATCGACAAGCATCGAACCCAACAAATACCAAACCCATCGAGCATGCATCGAACCCCCATCGAGCATTAAACCTACACTTGGAACCCTTAATGGCTTAACCTATAGAACCCCATCGAGCATCGAACCTAAACTTGGAATCCTTAACGGCTTAACCTATCGAGCATGCATCGAACCCCCCCATCGAGCATCCACTGAACCCCCATCGAGCATCGAACCTAAAATTGGAACCCTTAACGGCTTAACCTATCGAACCCCCATCGAGCATGCATCGAACCCCCATCGAGCATGCATCGAACCTCCCATCAAGCAACCTTACAGACCCATAAAAATCCCAAGCTTCACTAAAACATACCCACACTATTCCATACCCAAAACAAACCAGATTAATCCATACACACAAACAATCCCACACTAATCCATACACAAAAAATTCCACACTAATCCATACACATACACACAAACACAAACAATAAGCTTACCTTTGTTTTGGGTATGGAGAAACTTGAACCGTGGGTTTTGGATGACAGACGGCGAGAGGCGAGAGGCAACACGGATGGACGGTGAGAGGCGAGATGGAGGTGCGGGGTTTCGACGGGGGCTGCGACGGGGGGCTGCGCGACTTCGACGGGGGGCAACGCGACTTCGACGGGGGCTGCGACGGGGACTCGAACCGAGAGTTTGAGAGAGAAAGCTTGAACGGAGGGGGGAGATCTGGGTAGTTCAATGGTCGGGGGGTTGGGAGTTTGTGACTGAGAGTTTGAGAGAGAGAGGGAGAATCAAAACTGGGATTGGGGGGAATTGTGACAGGGGCATTTTGGGTACTAGCAAAAATTTTGGCATTATTTTGTAATGTTAAAAATGCCTAGCATTATTTTGTATTACACCACACTATTAAGCATAAAAAGTCAAATTTCCCTTTCAAAACTCCTAAAACAAATCAGTAATATTTACTCAATAATTTATAACACAATCACAATTTTTTATTCAAAGATAAGCTCAATTCTAAGAGCAATATGAACAAATTACAAATCTAGATCACAAAGCTCCCCAACAGTAGCAACTTGTTCTCACCCCTTCTTCTTCGTTCGTCAGTGACCATTAAAACCCATAATCGTCTTCGTCATCGGTGATCAGCCCAGTCCTTCGCTTCGTCCTCCTCTGCCCAACACAAATTTGTCGCTTGAGAACCCAAAGGAAATTTGTTACATGAAGCCCATATCTGTCACTAAAACCCAATGGAAAAGAAAAAGATGGAGAAGATGTCGCCTCTGCCAACTCCGAGGAGTTCCCCCAACCTCTACACTTTGTTGTCGCCCCTTTCATTCAGTCTAAGTTTAAACCAAAAAAAAAAAGAACATGTATTATAATAAATTAAATGTATTTGGTAAGCAAGTCTTGGATCTAACACGACCGACCAAATTGTTAAAATCAATTTGAAGTGTTGAAGTCTCATAACTTCCTAAGATGTCTTTCCATGTCTTTTGTAGTATTTGTCCACTCTATCACTTTGGTGGGGTCATCTTTTTTCATTCTGGAAATGAATATATAAGAAAGAAACCATATTGAATAAGACAAAGCTTAACAAAATAAAAAACTAGAATAAAAAATCTGTAAGTATATATTTGGCGATGATCGATGGAACTATTTTGAAGGAATTCTCATTATTACATATAACAAGAAGGTTGTGATTAAACTAATGTTTTAATTATGTTTTAGGTATTGAATTATTTAGAGTAATTGTCTTACTTTGAAATATGGCAAATGGTGGATGTAAATCTAGAATTTAGAAAAGATTTATGGGTTTTATGCCTTTATAAAACCACATTTCTTATGTAATTCATTCTTTATTAATAAAGTAGTATAAATCATTTTTGTTCAATCAAATTGCATTGTTTACATGTTTTATTATGTGATTAATTATTATTAATACAAACATTTATAAAATCCCGAACATATGTATAGTTACAATTATAGTGACTCGATCACAGTAAATTATAATTGTAATTATATGTTCAAATGCATTTTGCCGTAAGATTAATCAGTACACTGGATTTTTATTGATTCGGTAATCTATGATAAGATCTATTTACACATCTAGGTGTGATGTCATATCCAGGACATTGACCAATTAGATAAGATCGGATGTATTTTGTTACATTGGACTATACTAATATTGACTATTGATAAGATAAGTAAGTATCGTTATTATCTATTCTAATCATATCACAGCGTTGGCCATAAGTCAATTCAATCTTAATTATGGGTGATTAATATTCTGCTAATTGTATTATACAAGTCTTTTGATTTGTTCGTTACCAGCTTACCCTACGGACTAGCTCATACTTACATATTGGAGATCTGATAGTATAATTAAGTGGGGGTATTTATCATAGACATGAAATCTATAGCTTTTGTTTAAGAAGTGAAACGATATTTTCTTTATAACTTGGTTCAAGTGTTAAATGATAGAGTACTCATTTCTTTAATTATGTTTACGGAAATATCATTTACAACGAACTTAGTGGGAGTTAACGATAAAATACCAATGATGGGTAAAACGGTAATTTGTATCCGTCTTATTAGTAGATCATCTATAGATGATTGAATGACAGTTATGGTTGTAACAATGGATTATGTATTTACATTTGGTGTAAAGAATTCTATGAATTCAAGAGTGAAATTTTGAGTCTATAGTAGAGTCACGAGGAATTAATAAGGTATTGTATTTATTTGTTATAAATAAACTCACGGTAACTTATTGGAGCTTGAGTCCATGGATTCATAGTCCCCATGTCATCTCTTATCAAAATGAACCTGATAGTCTTGAATAATTAATTTAATTATTAATTATAAAAATATCATATTGACTAGTTCAATGGAAATAAATAATGTTAAATTATTTATTGATATTTTGTGAGAAAAGAAATAGAAGAAACTTTGAGGTTTTTATTGCAAAGTATCAAAAATAGAGTATTATAGCCAATTGGGACTATTTTGTTAATATTGATAAATTGGTATTAATATTAATAAAATGAATTAAATAAAGGTCAAAATTATAATTGGTTAATTTTGACAACTATTTAATTAATTATAATTATTAAATAATTAAAAATAAAATGGGAAACTAAAACCTATTTGATGCCCTAACTAATTGTCTACATATACTAGTGTTATAGGTTAGATGAATTTAACAAGGTAAAAATTCACTCCTAATATTCTATACCTAGCCGCCCACTCTCTCTTAGTTTTCTCTCTAGGAATTCTCTTCTCATGTGTTGAGATTTGCACACATAAACACTAGGTTGTTTTAGAGAAAGACTTGGAAGATTGCGGTCTTGTTTCAAAGTGGTTTGGATTCCTTGCTACACCTAGCATTCAACAATGACAAAAGGTTAGGGAATCCAATGGGTGTAGTCATTATTCCGCTACACATCTCGTAAGTTCTCTAATAGTTTTATTATTGTATTTACATGTCTCTGTATAAAAGTTACATCTATTCATGTATTTATGTTTTCTATTGTATGTTATTTTGTGCAATAAGGAGCATGCATATAGTATATAAATGAGATCCTACACATAATTATTTTCTCTTCTAGGAATCCAGTGCAAAGGAAAACTAAGCAAATCAAAAAAATTAAACGGCTGCAAATATTGTGCTGAATGAATCCAAGAAGGCCAAATTCTACTTTTAATTGAATGAGACAAGACTTGGCAATCAGTAAAGAGGGTAACTGAACTCCACTGATAACGCCGACACAATTGTAGAGCCAAATGACACAGCTTCGCTTCTGCCTCTAGAGTGCATTTGCCTCCAAATTGGTGCAATGCAGCAAGACAATGCAACCTCTTGAATCTCTAACTATCACCGCTGCAAAGCCTTCACCATTGGCAAAAGTCGCATCAAAATAAGGCCTATAAGCATTGCGATTGAAATCGGCTGGCAATCCACTATCAGTATCAGCATGATGTGTTTTGTTGTGGGAGTCCATAGTAACTCGACTCAGTTTGTAATCTTCCACCCATTTATCAATTTCTCTCAATAAGGCCAAGGCATTAGGCACAACTCCATCATGATATTTCCTGTTCCTAGACCACCAGATAGATTCACACAGATAAACAACAAACAAGGTGAAATCTCGCTTAGAATCCATACATGCATTGGCTAGAAAACCAGGAGAAAGGAACCAAGAAACTAGCTCCTGGCCCGAGGTAATATGAAGATAATCTGTGTGGATCTCTCAAAAATTGTCAAACCACACTGACTTTGCGAGTAGGCAATGCAGAAACAGATGAATAATATTGTCAACTTTCTCTAGACAGAGGCAACAAACTATCTGATGACCAGTCACTTGTTCAAATCGATCACCAGTAGGAAGGGCATGCATTGAAATTTTCCATAAGAATAATTTTGACCTCTCATGGATGGGAGCTTTCTAGACAGCTTTCCAAATCCAGCTCGGATTAAACCTCTGCTTTTTCAATGACCAATAAGCTTGTTTGACTAAAAAACCTCCATCTTTCGCATCCTTCCAAACTAAAATATCAGACATATCCACATGCAACCTCGACACATCTTTGATATGATCAGCTATCCTGGGAGCAAACCATCTCCTAACTTCCTCGAAATTCCACTCATGATTCACTTGTCTTAAGCCAACTATGTTTAGATTAATATCTATCAGTTGAGGGTTGAATGAATCCAAATAGACCTGCCAAGAGCAGCAAGGAATTCAAGGTGTATTCCAGATGTCGACTAAGTCCCCATTGCCCACCAAAAATCAAGATTCCTTCTGAAAAATAATTTCTAACAGAAAGGATCCCTGTTGCGACAAAAGGTCTATTCTAAGGCAAATTCACATTCCAAACTTTTTTATGGTTCAAGTATCTATCTCTCAAAATTTGACACCATAAAGCATTTGAACCTGACGCCAACTGCCACCCCGGTTTGTAAATCAGGGCTATTAAAATCTTGAGTCCTCTGAAAGCCAAGACCCCCACATGACTTAGGCCTACATATAGCACCCCACGAGATGAATGTTGTGTATCTATTGCGATTAGAGTGGCCTAACCACCAGAAATTCCTTATGGATCTGTCAATATCAACACAAATTTTTTTAGGCAGAAGGAAAGCTTAAATACAGTAAACTGGAATAGCTTGGATGACACTTCTTATAAGAGTCACTCATCCAGCATTAGAGAGGAACTTAGCACTCCAAACCTTCTAGTCTTTGATTAACTTTATCCACTACATAGCCAAATTCAGAGACTTTGCTTCTGCTAAAGATGAGAGTATTTCTCAGGAATTTTTCCTTGCCAGACATTGGCTTGAATCTCAGGAGAGGGGTGATAGAGTCTCTACAACTATGACGAGCTTTAGCTGAGAACATGATGTTATATTTTTTGACATTTACCAACTATACCGACCAACTACAATACTCCCTGATTTTTTTCTTTTAGGGTCGTGATCTCCTCTAAACCAGATTTGTAATACAACATTGTATCATCCGCATACATAAGTTGTGGTACAGAAGGGTCGTTCCTACTGACTTTGAACCCAGTAATTGTTATGATTGGTTAAATACTAATGATAAAGTGTTAAAATACAAACAAGGTATAAAAATTTAGTAGAATTCACATAGTGAAGATGTGAATTTAAGATTAAAATTGTAGGGACTTATAAAATGCAAACTTGGGCCCAAAGTGATACATAAAAGTATCTAAGGGTTCCCAAAAATATTGGTGGCATTTGGAGCATTTTTTTGGACCTTTGGAAGTATCCAAAGTTAGAGGGGGTGGCAATGTAGAGGCGACACATCGCCTGAAGGCTAGGGTTTCCAGAAACCCTAGTAGGCGACACGTCGCCTGCTGTATTACCTGGATTTACACAAATGCTCTAAATTATGTGTTTTACAAGTCTAATCCTATTGATTGGACTTAATGACGATGCCTACTGTATATATGGGTCAAAAACAGTGATTTTGGAGACTTGATCACTCTCTTCAATCTCTCTCTACCCTTTCTCTCTCTCTCTCTAGCTCCAAGAATCTCTAGTTTTCTCCAAGAAAGTGCTTGACTAAGAGAGTTGAAGGCTTGCTCAATCTCAATCCTCATTTCCTCAAAGAGAATGCCTCAAGCATCAATGGTGGCTGGGAAATAGAGTATTAGGATAGCGTTTCTCGGCATGTGTAAGCCTTGGTTTTTCAGTTTTGATTTGCTTGAAGGATTTGCTCAAAGAAAGTGGCGGTCTTGCCTAGGGTTTTGAAGATTCATCAAATATTGAAAAACTCCATTGATCTACTTGGGTTTGCAAGTTCTTTCCCAATATTTTTTATATCTCTGTCAATCTAAATTTTGTGTAGAGTCTATTTTTTGTGGTGGTGTTATCTCACTCTCCCCCAACATTCTAATACTCTATAATATGAGATAGCATATCATGGAAGAATCTAACTCTCTTCCGTCTTTGAGATTCATGACACAAGACTTTGTTAGATTAGATAGATTTGATAGGACTAACTTTGTTTTTTGGCAAGACAAGATTAGGTTCTTGCTCACTACTTTGAAAGTGTTCTATGTCTTGGATAAAGACCTAAAAGCCTTGGAAGAGCCTAAGGAAGATGATACTCAAGAAATTGTCAAAGAAAGGCAGAAGTGTGAAGAAGATGAGTTGATTTGTAGGGGTCACATCCTCAATGCACTCTCAGATAGGCTATACGATCTCTTCACCAACACCAAGACCGCCAAGGAGATTTGGGAGGCCTTGGAAAAGAAGTACAAAGCAGAAGAGAAAGGTACAAAGAAATTCTTTATTACTCAATATATGGAATTTAAATTTTATGGTGATAAACCCCTTCTCCCTTAAATTCATGAGCTATGTTTAACGCTCAAACATGACTTCCACTTAGCGGTAGTCGTAGTATAGATCGGGCGGTCGATTCCACAAGGAGGCAAAGAAATAAAGTTAATCAATAAATAAATGTTAGAGATAAATAATATGAAGAAAATAGAACAAGTGATATTTTTTTGTTATTTTGGAGATTTAAATATTAGAAATAAAGATAGAATAAAATGTGATGTAACAATAAGTAACAAGTAGGAAGGATCAAGAGTCACCAATATGCATAATTATTTATTTGGATATTTGATTACAAAAGTTACACAAATGAAAAGTTCACATCCCAACTATTCATTTGGAAGATTTAACATTAAAGCACAAATATGTTTTACAAAAATTTATTCAAGTGATTATTATTCTTTACCATGGAAAGATGAGATAAATCTTATGAGAAATCTAAAAGTGACATTATACAATTGGCAATAATGCAATAAAAGATTGGACATAAAACCTAACACAAATATTACTTTTACTAATTATAAAATACATAGAAAGAGCATGACTAATTCTATATAGATTTTAGCAAAAGTACATATATATGAGTGAGATGGAGAAAATGATAAAGATATTATCTATATTATTTTCACTAATTTGATAATACATAGAAAATGCATGACAAAATCTATATACTATTAGTAAACATAAATATAGATAATAAGATGAAGAAGTAGAAATGAAAGAAAATAAATCACTAAAATATATAAACTGTAAGCACATGGTGAATCAAAAATACCAAACAAAGTCATAGTGCATATAGGATCATCCTAACCTTCCTAAGAAGGTTAGCCTATTATGCTAGACATTCTCATGAAATTCTAGAGAGAAAATATGAGAAATGAGACTAAAATTTGGTAGAGTTTTGCTACCTAAAAATTACATACAAAATGTGAAGAAAGAGTCCTTATTTATAGAGGGAGAAAATGACTAAAAAGAAATTAAACAACAATTTGGGGTTTAGAAAATAAATCTGAAATATTAATAATAAAATATGATTTTGAAAAATCAAATCTTATTATAAATATTAACCTAGTTATTTTGGGGTATGGTCAAAATGCCATTTTTCTAAAATACCAAAAAAGATGAGCTTTAAAGCTCAAAATGGCAATTTCGCAAGGCCCAATACCCACAAAATATGGGTTGAAGGTGGCTGGTGGCAGCTAGTCCATTGACCCATTTAAAGCCAATGGGAGTGTGACACATAGACTGCTGGCTGTGGTGAATTGGGCCTTGAGGATTACATTGGGGTGCTGGGCGCATGGGTGAATTGTTGAATGCTGAAGGAGGCAAGTTTCTTTGGGTGAGGTGTGAGAGGATTGGGCCTTCGTTGGTGTTGAAAGGTTCGTTGGGCCTGGTTGCTGGGACTAACGTATCAATTGAAGGGAAAGGAGGATTGATGCTGCTGGGAAGGAGACAGGTGGCCCAAGAAGACAGGTGGCAGGCGAGGAGCGTGCCAAGTGGCGCACTGGGGTGCAAAGAGGCTGGCGAGCCTGGGCCGAATTCTGGGCCTCAATTTTGCAAAAATGCCAACTTTTCCTCCTTTCTTCAACTTTATTTATTTCTTTCTTCTTTCTTTTCTTTATGACAAAATGCATATTTAATTCCTACAAAATAACAATAAATTAAATCATAATCAAACATTTTTATTTATAAAATAAACTATATTAACTCAATGAAAATGTTAATTAAACTTAATTTATTTTAGCCATTAAAATAATAAATATGTAATTTTCACCACTAATCAAGCTACAAATTATTGTGAATAAATTGTCTACTCTTAAAATTGTATTGTCGGAACAATTTCTTGTGGGTGCCATAATAGCCAAGTTACCTCCTTCATGGAGAGGCTATAGGAAAAAGATGCTCCATAGAAATGAAGAGATTTCCTTGGAGGAAATTCTCAAACATGAGGAGGAATTTGGGTCTAGAGATTTGAATGATGAGAAGTCCAATGGAGAGACTTTTATGGCCAATGTTTTGGCAAACCCTCCTAACAAAGGCAAAGCAAATGGAAAGAACAAGGGAAAGGGCCAAAAACCCTTGGGGCAGAAGAAGAATGAGGGGCAATTCAAAAGTTTCAAGGGACCTTGCTTTGTGTGTGGCAAGAATGACCACTTTGCTATATATTTTAGGTTCAAGAGGAGCCATAACAATGAAGCAAAGGTCAACTCAACTCAAGAAGAGCTAGTGGCTACACAAAGTGATGTCAATGCCATTCATGGAAAGGTGAGTGGGTGGTGGTATGATACTTGTGCCACTATTCATGTAACCTATGATAGTTCTCTATTCAAGACCTTTGAATCTTCAAAGGAATGGCATGAAATCAAAATGACCAAGGAGAAAAGGACCAAGGTTGAAAAAAAATGAATTGTTGACTTGTTCTTCATATCCGACAAGAAGGTTCTACTCACCAATGTTTTGTATGTACCAGAAAAAAGTAGAAACCTTGTGAGTGGAAATTTACTTGGCAAACCGGGAATCAAGGTTGTGATAGATTCCGGCAAGCTTATTTTATCAAGAGACAATGTTTTGTGAGAATGGGATATGCTTGTGATGGCATGTTCAATTTTGTACTTCCATTGAAAATGTGAACAATAAAGCTTCTTCTTCGTGTTATATACTTGACTCAAATTCTATTACTTCCTGGCATGTTAGACTTGCACATATAGGATTTAGCACAATTAAAATGGCTGTCAAATATGGATCAATTGATTGTGATAATGTTGAGCATAAAAAATGTGAATTATGTGTTAAATCTAAAATGGTAAAGAAACTTTTTCCTAGTGTTGAAAAAAACTCTAAGTTGTTAGATTTGATACATAGTGATTTATGTGAACTTAATGGAATGTTGATTAGAGGAGGAAGTAGATATTTTATTACTTTCATTGATGATTGCTCTAGGTTCACATATGTATATTTGCTTAAAAATAAAGATGAAGCATTTGATGTGTTTAAAGTGTATAAAGCGGAAGTTGAAAATCAACTTGAAAGGAAAATTAAAATACTTAGAAGTGATCGGGGTGGTGAATATTTTTCAAATGAATTTAACTTGTTTTGTGAAGAACATGAAATAATTAATGAATAACAGCCCCTTATACTCCATAACAAAAGGGTATAGCGGAAAGAAAAAATAGAACATTGATTGAGATTATTAATGCTATGTTATTACACTCTAAATTGAATTTTAGTTTGTGGGGTGAAGCATTGCTATCCGCTTGTCATATTTTGAATCGTATTCCCATAAAGAAAAATAATATATCTCCATATGAGTTATGGAAATGAAAGAAACCAAACATTGATTTGTTGGGAATTGTGCCCTAAAAACAATTGTAGTAGACAATGGTTTTAATGAAATAAATAAATGAATTGAATTATTGTATATATGTAGCTTATGTACTATATTATTGCTAATAATATTAAGTAAATATCATAAAATTCTCAAGTTCATCTACGTGGTCTCAATCTCATATTGGTATGAGAGGATTGAGATTGAGATAATGAACTTAAATATTTCGCAGTAAAATAAAGTTATGGAATCATTAGATTAATTACTGCTAGTACGATCCACTAGTATTATGAATACATGTGACCTAGATCCGGGATACAAGTGTAGTAGGACACTTTAGTGGAGGTACTTTGCATGCTGAGAGTATGTAGAACTGGACCAAATGTGTTTTAATAATACTTGTTTAAATACCGTTTTGTAGTATTATAAAACACATCAACTGATGATTATATACAAACTGATCTTAATTTTGAAGTTACTATGAACTCCTATATATGTTACTTGATCCCTTGACTCATGCGTTATAGTCTGTCAAACTAATCAGGCAAAGAACAATTATTTTGGGGACATAGTTTAACAGATATGGAATCCATAACTTCTTATAAATTGAATAATGATTCCCTTTTGGGTTGGCTTTTGGAACTGAAAAGGTTATTGATGTCAAATTCATAATTAGATTATGAATTAACCCTCACTAGAAAAGTCAATGGTACACTAGGAATCAAGATATAATTAAAAGGGTAAAACGGTAATTTTATTCCCATTTAATTATGAATCATCAATAGAGGATTCATTTGTATGTAATGATTATATCAATGGACACTTTGTGGTTACAATAAAGTACTCAGTAAATATGTGTATTTAATTATCAAGAGTTCAGTCTCATATTTAAGGTGGAATAATCATGAGATTAATACATATGATTATTGAATCAAAGAATTTTGGTTAATAATCTTTTATTTATTGGAGCTTGAAATTATTGGTCCATAGGTCCCTGGGGCGACTCTATCAACACTAATAAATGTAAGAGTTAATACAAGGGTTAAACTGTGAATGGGCTATTTGAGAGAATATTTATTCTTCGGGATAAATGTGATATTATGTGATAATTGAAGTTGCACAATTTATTATTTCATTTGTGCAATTTTGAAATTGTGTAGAAATAAAAGAATTTGATTTTAATCAATTATTTTATTTAAGTGTGAATAAATAAATATGGATTGTCAAAATTGGTTTGATTATTATATTCATTTAATTAATAATATGATGATGATGATGATGATGATGAAAATTAAATTTTGAAATTTAAGTTGGTAACTTTTTCCTTAAAAAGATGATACCTTATTTGAATATCTAATTATTAATTAATTAAAAGTAAAAACACATGAAAAATCAAAATCTCATTTTTCAGGGATAGGCCACATGCATAGGGCTTAGACTACTCTATGCGTGTGGCACATCTGATGTTATCAGATTTTGATTTTTTTTTAATTAATTAATTAAACATTTTGAAAGGGGTTTTAAAATAGAATGTTAGATTTTTGTCTATTATCATTATTATTATAAAAAGTGATTGATTTTTCTTCATTATTATTATAATTATGGTAATAATGTCTATATATTCTATTTGATAGAAAATAGAAATAACAAGTTTTTTTCACTTTTATACAGAGAAGAAAAACTATCATCTTTTCACAAAAAGAAAAATCTATTCTCTCTAGCCTATAATCAAAAGTCTCATGTGTTGAGAATACTTTTGATTCACAAAATTGATCATTGTTCTCTATGTGCCCACCCATATCTTGAGGTGTAGAGAACGTCTTGGAAGATCTAGGTGTGAGAACTCAAGCAAGGATAGGAAGAACGAAATACATACGAAAAGATTCAAGGATTCTTAATAGGTTACAAGAGGTAAATAGTTTCTTATTATTTTTCATATTCATATTATATATTGATTAACATATTGCAAATTAAAGGATCCTCATATAAAGATTGCTTATATGATCATTTTTGTTTTATACCATTACCGCAATTTTCGTTGCGCACTAGGAACCATTCCTTACAAGATTATCTTAAAGTGTGGAGGTGGCTTGCTTATTGCAAGAGCACCGATCCAAAAAGGACCAAGTTGGGTCCAAGAGCTATAAGATGTGAATTTGTGGGCTATGGCCAAGACAGCAAAGTTTATAGATTATTAGACTTGGAGTCTAATGTAATAATTGAATCTAGAGAGGTTGAGTTCTTTGAGAACATGTCATGCGATGACAACAAGTTATAACCAACCCAAACTAGAGAGCCTCAAGAAGAGACTCCTAGAATAGTTGGTGAGCAACCTCAATTGCCTAGAAGGAGCCAAAGGCTCAAAGATTTGGGATCAAATGAGAAGTATTCTCCAATAGAAACACGATACCTAGTTGAAGGTGATAATGAGGAAGTTACTTGGAAACATCCAATAGTACTTCAAATAGAAGATGATCCCAAAACTTTCAAGGAAGTAATGTCCTCTAGGGACTCCACTTTTTGGAAGGAGGCAATTAATGATTAAATGGATTCAATTATGTCAAACCACACTTGGGAATCGTTTGACCTTCCAAAGGGGTCCAAACCAATTGGGTGCAAATGGGTATTTAGAAGGAAATATCATATCGATGGCACCATACAAACCTTCAAGGCTATAGTAGCCAAAGGTTTCAAACAAAGAGATGGAATAGATTACTTTGACACATATGCACCAGTAGCAAGAACTACTTCTATAAGGTTGTTGTTTGCCTTATCATATATATACAACCTTTATGTTCACCAAATGGATGTCAAAACGACATTCCTAAATGGGGATCTCTAGAAGGAGGTCTATCTGAAACAACCGTAAGGTTTTGTTCTTCAAGGAAATGAACATAAAGTATGTAGACTTGTCAAACCATTATATGGTTTGAAACAAGCTCCAAAACAATGGCATGAGAAGTTTGATAAATTCATTGTTTCTAATGGATTTAAACACAACAATGTGGACAAGTGCTTATACTCTAAGACTTGTGATGACTATGTCATATTTGTGTGTCTATATGTAGATTATATGTTGATTTTGAGTAATGATATGAAAGGAATAATGGAAACGAAGATGTTTCTATCTTCTAACTTCAAAATGAAAGACCTTGGAAAGGTGGATACCATTCTAGGTATCAAAGTTAGAAGGAATAGTGGGGCTTTTGTGTTAAGTCAAACCCACTATGTTGAGAAAGTGCTCAACAAATTCAGTCATCTCAAAATCAAAGAGGTGTATACACCATTTGATTCAAACATGAAGTTTGAAAAGAATGAAGGAAGAGCGGTGGTTCAATTGGAATATGAAAGTGCAATAGGTAGCCTAATGTACGCCACTCATTGCACAAGAGCGGATATTGCATATGCAGTTAGTAAACTTAGTAGGTTTACTAGTAATCCAAGTATCAAGCATTGGAAAGCTATTGAGAGAATACTTGGTTATCTTAAGGGTACCAAAGAGTATAGTCTTCACTATACAAACTTTCCAAAGATACTTGAAGGATATTCTAATGCTAATTGGATATCTAGAATTTGAGATAATATCTCCACCACCGGCTGGGTGTTTACTCTTGAAGAAGGTGCAATCTCATGGGGCTCCAAGAATCAAACATGTATATCACACTCAACCATGGAAGCAGAGTTCATAGCTTTAGTGGCAACCGGCAAAGAGGCCAAGTGGCTTAGGAATCTCATGATGGATATTCCTTTAACCACGTATATGGTATCAACAATTTTAATACATTGTGATAGCCAATTCGAACTTGATAGAGCATGTAATAGTGTGTATAATGGAAAGTCTAGACACATTAGTCTAAGACATGAATATGTGAGACAATTGATTCAAGGTGGAATCATATCAATCTCATTTGTTAAAACAAGTGAGAACTTAACGGATCCATTTACAAAACCTTTGTGAGAAGGTTAGTAAGTTCTACTTCAAAAGGGATGGGATTGAAACTCCTAGAATAATAGATTCGCCAATGATGGAAACCCAACTCTCAACTTGTACAAATCAAGTGAAAGAGTTCAACAAGTAAGAACAAGTCATTAATAAGTGAATAGTTTCAACACTAAAGTTTATGATGAGTTCCATCCGAGATGGTTAGTGTTGGTTGCTACCGAGTTAGGGTTAAGCCTAGGGCTTTTAATGAAGTTCAGTTGAGTGCAACAAGCATCAATAAAGGTAGCAAAGATATTGTAAAAACTTCACCTGTGTGGATTTAGAGGTGGTGTCGCCTCTCATGGGAGTTGAAGTTTCTCACCGGGAAGTCTATGAAGAGATGAGCACATGGCCATGATAGTGCTAAGTGAGAAAGTGGGAAAACAAAAGATGTGGTGGAAGTGTGTGAGGTATCACCAGTGTTATCATATGGAATACTTGGTTCTAGATCTAAGCTACTAATGATTTCGATAATACTTTGTGGTATTTTCACTAAGATAAAGTTCAGACCAAAAGACACTTTATTTTATGCACCAAAACTATTTAAGCTAGAGAATGTGGCTTGTATTTAACCAAGTGGGGGAATGTTATGATTGGTTAAATACAAATGATAAAGTATTAAAATACAAGCAAGGTATAAACACTTAGTAGAATTCACATGGTGAAGATGTGAATTTAAGTTTCAAATTGTAGGCACTTATAAAATGCAAATTTGGGTCCAAAGTGATACATAAAAGTTTCTAAGGGTTCCCAAAAGGTTTGGTGACATTTGGAGAATTTTTTGGACCTTTGGAAGTGTCCAAAGTCAGAGGGGATGGTGATTCATCGCCACCCAAGAGGCGACACATCGCCTGAAGGCTAGGGTTTCCAGAAACCCTAGCAAGCGACGCGTCGCCTGCTATATTACCTGGATTTACGTAAATGATCTAAATTATGTGTTTTACAAGTCTAATCATATTGATTAGACTTAATGACGGTGCCTACTATATATATGGATAAAAAATAGTGATTCTGGAGACTTAATCACTTTCTTCAATATCTCTCTACCCTATCTCTCTCTGTCTCTCTCTAGCTCCAAGAATCTCTAGTTTTCTCCAAGAACTATCCAAGAAAGTGCTTGAATAAGAGAGTTGAAGGCTTGCTCAATCTCAATCCGCATTTCCTCAAAGAAAAGGCCTCAAGCATTAATGGTGGCTGGGAAATAGAGTATTAGGACAGCGTTTCTCGGCGTGTATAAGCCTTGGTTTTGTAGTTTTGATTTGCTTGAAGGATTTGCTCAAAGAAAGTGGTGGTCTTGCCTAGGGTCTTGAAGCTTAATCAAATATTGAACAACTCCATTGATCTAATTGAGTTTGCAAGTTCTTTCTCAATCTTTTTTAAGTCTCTGTCAATGAAAAGTTTGTGTATATTCTATTTTTTGTAGTGGTGTTATCTCACTCTCCCCCAACAGTAATTATCCCATCTCTTTCAACCGCAATAAGCATTCGAGAAAGAACTTCACTCCCCAAAATGAAGAGGTAAGGGGACAGAGGGTCTCATTGGCGCAATCCAAGAGCTGGTGTGAAATCCCTGAGAGGACTTACATTGAGAATAATTACATAGGAAACCGTCGAAATACATTGCTACAAAAGTCTTCGGACTCTGTTATTGAAACCAAAGCATTGGAGGACATTGTTAAGAAACCCCCACTCCATTCTATCATAGGCTTTGGACATGTCCACTTTGACTTCCGCAAAAAACCCATTGTGATTGTTACTTCTCATGGAATGACTAATCTCTAGGGAAATAATTGTATTTTCTACCATACACCTTCCAAGAACAAAAGCAGATTAAAATGGAGATACAATTTGAGTAAGGAAAGCCCTCAAC
This sequence comes from Humulus lupulus, assembly GCF_963169125.1. Classification (NCBI taxonomy): domain Eukaryota; kingdom Viridiplantae; phylum Streptophyta; class Magnoliopsida; order Rosales; family Cannabaceae; genus Humulus; species Humulus lupulus. The sequence goes on along the minus strand of NC_084796.1, from coordinate 55,367,389 downwards.
TAATTGGCCATGATCTTGGACACCACCTTATAAGTGATGTTATATAAGTTGATCGGGTGAAAGTCCTTGAACTCTTTAGCATCATATTTTTTAGGAATTAAGACAATAAATGATCGATTGGTGCTCTTGACGAATTTCCCACTGGTGAAGAAATCCTGGATGAATGTGGCCTTATCTGGCTCAACAAGATCCCAGTGATCCTTGTAAAATTTAGCTGGCATTCCATCTGGGCCAGGGTCTTTGAGGGGAGCAATAGCCCAAACTACACTTCTGATTTCCTCCGACGAATGAACTCTACAGATATGAGCATTCATGTTATCCGAGACAACAGGCGTTATCAACTTCAACAAATCAGGCCTAGAGTCAGGGCTAGACGAAGTAAACATGTCCATGAAATTCGACCGAAAATACTCTCTAATCTCCCTGCTAGATGAGAGCCAATTATTGTTAGAGGTCTTAATATTCCATATATGGTTGTGCTTGCGTCTAACCAAAGTGGAGGCGTGAAAGAATTTAGAATGTCAGCTAAATTCTTGGCGGCAATGTATATCGGCGGCCTAAGATTTTTGGGGCCTAAGGTGAAAAAATAAGATGGGATTTTTTTGAAGGATTTTTTTTTTAATTTAAAACAATAAAATACAATTCAAAATTGAATAATTTTTTTACATGAATATCTAAATGCTTGAAGGATGATTGAATATAAGAGAATTTGATTCTTAGAAAATAAAATTAAAAAATATATATAATGTAAGATATGAATATTATAATATAAATATGTATACATATATTAAAGAATATATTAAAAATATAATAAAATTGACTTTATAAATTAAATAATGGCATGAATTTTGATTAGTGCAAAAAAAAATACACATTTATTGATTTTAATAGTCAAAATAAATTAAGTTTTAATTAATATTTTCATTGAATTAATATGATTAAATTTATAAATGCAAATATCTAATTTTAATTTAGTTTATTTTATTTTATGGGATTTAATTGGTATTTTTGGCACTTAGAAACAAAGAAAAAGAAAGAAAGAAGAAAGAAGCAAATAAAATTGAAGAAACAAAGAAAATGTGGTATTTTTGGAGTCAAAGGGCCCAATCTGGAGGCCCAAGCCCAGCAGCATCAGCCCTTCCCTCCTTGCCAGCCGCCAGGTGTCATCATCACAGCCCGCCACGCGTCGCCTAGATGCCCAGCTATTGCCTCCAGCGTGCGCCACATGTCCGCATACGCCACCTGTCAGTTGCCCAGCAGCTTGCCTCCTTCAGCCCTTCACGACAGTGCATCCCTCATGGCCCAAGCAATTCCAACGTGACCAGCCTTCAAGCAATAACGTGACCCCCAGCTTCCACACCTGTCCTCCAAATTGCTTCAACAGCAGCAGCCCGAAGCACCAAAGTCAGCCTCTCCCAATCAATTCGGGACCCAACAGCCCAAGACCCAGCCTAGCTCCCCCTGACCCGCTCTTGTCCTTCTCCTCTCACAGCCAGCCGCGCCACATGGCACGCTCCCATTGGCTGCGGCTGGGTCAACACTTCCAACTGCCACCAGCCCATTTTGTGTGCTCTTTGGGCCTTGGACCTCCCATTTTTAGCTTTAAAGCTCAATTTTTTTGGTGTTTTAGAAAAAGAGCAAAATGACCATACACCAAAATAACTAGGGTAAAATTAATAATAAGATTTGATTTTTTTTAAATCATATTTTATTATTAATATTTCAGATTTATTTTGTAAACCCTATTTTGTTGTTTAATTTCTTTTTAGTCCTTCTCTCCATCTATAAATAGGGACACTTTCTTCACATTTGGTATGTAATTTTTAGAGTAGAGAAACTATAACAAAATTTCCACTCACTTTCTTCTCAAATTTTCTTCTTAGAATTTTGTGAGAATCATGAGCATAATGGCCTAATCTTCCTAGGAAGGTTAGGGATGATTCCATATGCTAGTGATGTTATTTTGCTACTTTGATTTACTATGTTTTTAATGTAATATATTTGAGTTATTTATGTTCTTTCATCTCTATCTTTATTTTGTTATCTTTATTCACTTATCCTAATAATATATATGATTAGTCATACTCTTTCTATGTGCTTCTAATTAGTAAAAGTAATATTGATACATAATTTTATGTCTAATCTTCTATTGCATTATTGCCCTTGGGTATTTTGTCATTTTTAGATTTATCATAAGATTAACATTGTGCTTTTAAAGTAAAGAACTTTATAACTCAAATGGACTTTTGTTAGAAAAAATATATGGACTTTAATGTTAGATTTTCCAAGTAAATGTTGGGATGTGAACTATTTACTTGTGTATTTTTGTAAATCAAGTAACCAAGTAACTAAACAAGCATATGGATGATTCTTGAAACCTTTCCTTTTCTCAAACTCTTGATTACATCTTACATTTATTTCACTTATCTCATTTCATCACTTTATCAAAAATACAATACCAAGATCTCAAACATCTTTCCGTTTACAATTTTATTTATTTCTTATTACTAACTTTTTGTGTTATTTTCTACTAATCTTTTGATTTTAGGTTACCTCCTTGTGGATCGACCGCCCGATCTTACTACAACTACCGCTTAGTGTAGTCACATTTTGCGGCGTTAAATAAATTTTGGCGCCGTTGCCGGAGAGGTAATTTCCAAAGGTTTAGTGAAATTTTTACAAAAATATTAGTAACTTTATTTGTGTTTGTGTTGGAATAAATATTGTGTTAATATAATTATTTTTACTAATTTTTAATTAATTAGATTATTATTATAACAAAAAAAACAAAAAAAAACCAAGAAGATCATAAACAAAAAGAAATCTTTATTTATATATATACATTTATTTACTTATTTTTTTCTCTTTTCTTCTTTTTCTCTTTTCTTTTTTCGGTAACAACAAAATATATATATATCTATAAAACAAAAGTAAAAAAAAAAACCAAAAAATATATATATTCTTACCTTATTTCTATCTTTATTTCTCTTTTTTCCATTTTTCTTTCTTTTGGTTTAAAAAAAAAACCATATATATACTTATATAAATTTTTTTTCTTCTTAGCTTATTCTTACTCCATTTTTTTTCTTTCTTAATTTCTATTCTATTTTTTAGTTTAATACATATTTGAAAAAAAAAAGAGGATTAAGCTTGCTATTCTATCTTCACTTTAATTTTCTTTTCTTAATTTTATTCTTGTGTTGTTTATTTTGTTGCTTAGTTTAGGATTTTCCTTTTTTTCTTTGCCTTAGTTTTCCTTAGAATTTAGGATTTTTTTTTTTTTAAAAAAAACATAAAATTGTTCATAAAATTTCAATCATAAAACGCTTAGTATTGGAAACAATTGTGTAATATTACAAATGGTAGAAACCGATATTGTTCTGTCTAGAAAGATTGGTTGTTAAATAAGGTTTGTGATAGTGTTACCCTCCACACTTACCTGGGAACCTCGGGGAGTTCTGTCTAGGCAAGTGTGGGTCTAAAGCGGTACCTTGGTAACCTTCCCAATCGGCCTGGGAACATTTCAAGCATCTACCTTTGCACTATTACATTGTTGACACTACAACAAATACCCCTTTCCATAACACATGAATATAATACTATTAAAAAAGTATTATGGTACATCAAATAATAAAATAATAGGTGGCAAAGAAAAAATAATTTGGCGGTACAAAATTTTTGGAGCCCGCCTATTCTATCTTCTACCCTTTTACTTTGTTATTTTCCTTTCTTTTTTTTTATTTCCAAACCTCTAAACAATATTTTATCGCCTGCTATCATCGAATGTGTTTCCAAGGAAAAAATACTTGTTTGACTCCTACGATCATCGACGGTTTTCCGATTGCCTACGGTGTCTCCGAAGTCAGCCCACTGTTCTGTCTACAACGATCGGCTCTTCGGCGTTTCCAGTCGTTCGGCTCCGTCTTCGGAAGTTCTGATCACGCATGTGGTTATTGATTTTGGCGTGTGTGATTTCGGGGACCATTTTCTCTTTTTTGGGTTCAGCTTCGTTTTCTATATTATGGTGCAGGGGAGAGAATTGGGCTATGGAAGGTGATGAGCATCACCTGCTTTTGGCGTGTGTGATTTTGAGGACCATTTTCTCTTTTTTGGGTTCGGCTTCGTTTTCTATATTATGGGCAGTGACTTGGAGACCATGGAGGATTTACAGGTAGCTGAATTCACTTTGTTTTTTAGTGTTGCAAGCTAATTTGTAGTAGTTACTATTTTTGCTTAGACCAGAGTGTTGAATGGATTGGATTTGATTATGATTTATTTTGCAGTAGTGTTTTTAATTCAGAACTATATTTTTATATTTTTAGTTCAATTGAATTTAGGTTTTTGTTTTTTTGTATTCCGGTGGATCACTGGATTGTTTGTTGTTTATTTTCAGTATTTTTTAGTAAATGCATTTTAATTGTAATTCTAATGCTTGGATATTGTCGTCGTTTGTTTCCTGAGAAAATGTGCGAAAATTAGAGAAACTAAAGAGGAAATGGGGGCGTGGACCCTAATTCTCGATCTTTAGTTTTCTGCTTTGTTTGATTGATGAAAAGATACATGGCTTTGAATCCTAGATGACTTCTAAGTAATTATTATACTCATATTAATCTAGATTCTAGATGTCGTTGATTCAGTGATATTACATACTTATTGTTGACGCGGTTCTTCGGCAACAGGTAATTAAGAGAAAGAGAGGAAGGGATTAGCGTTGAATGTAGAACCGTAACAGATATAAGATCTTAGTGAATGAAATAGGTGACTCAAGACACGTTTTTAAGTGGTTCAAAGGTTAGAATCCTTCGACTCCACTAGTCAATATTATGGATATATTCTGGGTATTTGGTTACAAAGTATATCTCTCCAGAGACTATTTTTTCCAACCCTTACCAACTCCCAGGGTCTCCATATTTATAGGAGAAGGCACCTGGAAGTTGGTAAGGAGGTCATCCCGTGACCTTCTTATTTTTCATATCAACTCTATGACATTCATGATTAATTCCTAAACCTGACACATAAGTATGGTCAAATCGATGGGTAAGGAGATAATGGGCCGCACGGCCCAACCCAGCCGTGGGTGTCTGAACACGCACGTTCCTACAGCGTGTCCGAGAAGTCAGGGAGATGTCGGACACGTGATGTCAGATATATGCACGTTTATCTTGCGTGTGTTGACTTTACAAGGGGTCATAGCCTCCATATCTAGCTCGTACCACGAGCTGTGCATCTGACCCGACCTTCAGCCTTCCGATTCCTTGCTCCAGTCTTGGGAGTCTTGGCGAGTCCTTGAGGATTCCTCGAGCTAAGGGGGGTGCGACCTCAAGACAGGAGCTCCGACCTGGGGATGTTTACGGACTAACCATGATTAGTCCGAAGCTCGGTCTGCTAATCAGCCCGTGGGAAAAACAGGGCGTACATCTGCCCCCCAAGCTCCTGCTCGTGGCATATGACGTCGTATATAAGACCATAGCAAGGGCTTTTAGACTTCCCCACAACTCTTCGCATTCCACTCTTTATGCAGGCGCCTGATACGTGGCACACCGTGGGTGGTGACGGTACGTCTTACGAGAACCGCATTTAATGGCCTAGCCTATGCCCAGCCGTCGTTTCGTATTTCGAGTGGAAGGCCTCGGATCCCTCATCAGGGCCATCCAAGAGCCTTCTACACGTGATCCTTCACGCATATAAAAAGGGGGTGGCCACCCTACGCACGGGCCACCCTTTCATTCGAAATTTTTCAAACCTCTTTTCCTCTTTCCTCTCCATATTCCAGAAGAACGAAACCCTTGACTCTGCTGCTGCCATTTTCATCGTTCAAGAAGCTTAGGCGCACGGATTTCTCCGAAGCTTTGGAAGCTACTACACCGACGAAGCTCCTACCGACGCAACACTCTCATCTACCTCCCAGTCATACACAGTAAGTTTCCTGACCTTGCGTACTTTGAAAACATGCTACTGTAGCTTAGGTAAAAAATTTCACTGTAGCCGCATGCAAGGGTTTTCTGGGTTTTGTGGATATGGAGGGTGACAGCCCTTTTTAGGTTAGGGTATATTTGTTGTAGGAAATCGCTTTAGAGCATGGGTTTCAGGATACTTTTTCTGGGGAAAATTTCTGGGTAGGAGTTTTGGGAACTTTGGGTGCAAAACTGGGTAGCTTAGGGAACACGCCTCATAAGTGGTTTTGTAATTTTCTGCCTATTGAAATTTTCCCCCCAAGGCAAATTCTATTCTAAACCTCCTGACACACGAATTCTGAGTAATCTGGGATCTGTTGGGAGTATAAGCGCGTGTTCACTGAACCGCGTGGTTCCACTCTCCACGAGCTGGGCTTACCTCAGCTCGTGCAAATAATAATTGCTTCTTCCTCCTGCTTGGGTCGCCTTTTCTAAAGTGTTTTCTTTTGTTCGCTAGGCGACCAGATGGCTCCAAAAAAGAATCTCCCCCAGAAGAACGTTGGAAGCTCGGCCTCCCAGCAGGAGAAAGGAAAGGCGGTGATGCCTAGCTCCCCGATTCCCCGTTTCGGGCCGACAGTGGAGAAGGAGGTCGAGGTGGCCCCTGACGCATTCTTTGAGGCGGAGAGAATCGTCTCCAAGATAACCGATCAAACGAAGATTAACAAACTCTTCCTCACTCACAATATCGCGCTGGGGAAAGCCTCCGTCATAGCCTGACCTGCTGCGAAGGGCGAGCGGAGCTGCTCGCCGCTCGACGAGTCGTTCGCGGCCTGGAGCGGTGAACACTTTAAGGCAGGGGCCTTCCTTCCCCTGGATCAGTACTTTGCTGATTTCTTGAACTTCGTGGGGTTGGCCCCATTTCAGCTCCCCCCCAACCCCTACCGTCTGCTGGCAGGGTTGAGGTACTTATTCCAGAAGCATGAGTGGGAGGTCCCCACTCCTGCGGATATTTTATATTTCTTTTGCCTCAAAGCCAGCCCGGACCAGCGGGGGCGAGGCGACGGGTTTTACTATTTAACCTGTTTTCCCAACACAGCGGCAGTCATCGAGCTGCCCAGCCACCCCATTGATTTCAAGGACCAGTTCTTCATGTCAACTGGGTTCCGGAACTGCGAGCACCACTACTTCAATCGTCCTCGTAAGTGCTCCCGTCTTTAGCTCGCCTTTTAAGCGTTATTTTAGCTCCTCCCATACTCCACTCTGACTCAAACTAATCTTGCAGCCATCTTCGCGAAGACCAAAAAGTCTGTGACCCTCGGGGGCCAATATGACACGCTGGTGGGCTTGCCCCCCAGCGAGAAGGATTATCGCATGCTCGTGACGGACGAGACAATGGTGTTCTGCAAGTGATTTTTCCAAATCAGACCTTGAACCTAAAGAGGCCCCGGGGGCCGCCTCCAGCTTGGGACACCAGGCCTATCAACGTGGAGGAGGTCGCGGAAGATGAAGACGAGGAGGACGAGGGTTACGAAGTTCCGCTCGTGAGGAGCAGGAAGAGGACTTTGGAGGTCGCCCAGAGGAAGGGTGAGGAGAGGATCCAATCCGGAGCAGTCGCGTGTCCTTCTGGCCAAGGTAACCCTTACTTGTTTAGGAGTCTAGATAGGGCCGTTGCAGACCCCCGGCTGGCTAGGTTCAATCCTAGGCAGCTCGTCCATCGTCACAGGAGCAATCCGGACCTGAACACACTTCTGCTCCATTGTGTCGACCGGCTCGTGCTGGATCACCAAGAGAGCCGACCTAGGGGTACCGTAGTAGTAGATAATACCCTAGCCTTTAGGTCATTCCTTTTCCAAGAGTATGGGACAAACCTACGAACATGGTCATCACTCCAAAGGGGTATCTATGCTCCGGGGCTTAGGCAGTACGTAGGAGAATCTAGCCCAGAATTGGACCCGGAGCCAGAACCTGCGCCAGTTTGGGAAATAATCGTCTTAGGTTCTTCCAGCTCGGGGGGTAGGGTTCCCTTAGTATTCGTATACTTTTTTAGCTTTAAAATTTTGTCTTTATCTGTGTATGATTGTTAACTTGTAATAACCATGTTCTTTGCTTGACAGAAGAGATGTCTCAGCCCGAGGGGAGCTTGCGAGGCGCAGTCTTCGGGGGAAACCCCTTAGCTAAGCCAAGACTGAAAAGGCTCCGGGGGTCCAGGAGCACTGCTGGGACCTCCACCAAGTGCCCGGCAAAGGAGAAGGAGAAAACCCTGCCAGCCCAGGACGCAGGAGCGATTCTTCTTGCTGCCGGAGCAGGCCAAATGCCTCCGCCACCTCAGCGAACTCCAACCGTCACCCAGGACGCAGGGACGGAGCTCGAGACTCTGTCTGTGGTGGCCTTCGATGTACGCATCCCGGTCAATCCCCAGGACCTGGAGAAGATCCCAGAGGCCTTCCGGGGAACGGTGTACGAATCGGCGAACTACGCCGTTAGCCATATCTATAAGTTCACCGAGAAGGAACTCCGGACTATTGAGACAATGAGCCCGGTTGACGTTATGGACTCTTCAATGAGCATGACCCTAACGATAAGCTGCCTTATTCTTTTAAAGCTTTTACCATTACACTCCGCCTTATTTTTCCTCTGAGCCAGTTTATCTTTCATTCCTCGCAGGGTGTCGTCACCCTTCACCGGAGCATCATCAGGGCCAGAACTCAGCTCGATGACATGAGAACCGAGCACCAGGCCACCCTTCAGGAGGTTAAGGCGACTAAGGATGCCCTGGCGACCTCGAAGGTCGAGTTGGAGAAGACCCAGGTCAACTTGGAGAAGACCCGCTTGAAGGTCCAGGAGCTCGAGACCTCCCTTGCCACCTCGCAGGCACACCTCGAGGCGGCGAAGACTGAGGTCCAGGCCGCCCTGGAAGTCGAACGGGCCACATCAGAGCAGTCCCTGCAGGACCTGTTCTATCACTGCTGGGCTTTCAACCCGGAGGCTGACTTCTCCTTCATGTCACCGAGCCTTTGGGCGAACTTGGTGGTGAAGTTTCAAGCTCGCCTTGAGAAAGAGGCGCCGCCCTCGGAAACTGGGGAGGCCTTTGGCGCGGCGGAGCAGGGTGAAACAGCGACCTCCAAAGGGCCAACTGACGGGGCCTAGGGCGCTTTTTCTTTCTGCCTTTGAGTATTTTTAAGTTCCTTTTTTTTTGTATGTAACCTTTGCATGAGGTGTTTTCACCTCGAGACAATTTGCCTTACACCTTTAACTCATATTTTTTCATGCTTTTGGCTACAATATATATATCTTTTTGATAAACTTAGTTCGTGTTACCCGCTATTTATATCTCGAGCTCTTTGAAAAGAACAGCGAGCGATAAATAGATTTACATCAACGTCTAAGTTTTATGACTCAGTTAAAACCAGGAACTTATTTAGAAAACTTAGTTCGTGTTAAATTTTATCCATATCTCAAGCTCTTTAAGAAGAACAACGAAAAATGGATTTATATTAACTTCTAAGTTTTGTGACCCGGTTAAAACCAGTAACTTATTTAGAAAACTTAGTTCGTGTTAACTTTTATCCATATCTCAAGCTCTTTAAGAAGAACAACGAAAAATGGATTTATATTAACTTCTAAGTTTTGTGACCCGGTTAAAACCAGGAACTTATTTAGAAAACTTAGTTCGTGTTAACTTTTATCCATATCTCAAGCTCTTTAAGAAGAACAACGAAAAATGGATTTATATTAACTTTAAAGTTTTGTGACCCGGTTAAAACCAGGAGTTTATTTAGAAAACTTAGTTCGTGTTAACTTTTATCCATATCTCAAACTCTTTAAGAAGAACAACGAAAAATGGATTTAAATCAACTTCTAAGTTTTATGACCCGGTTAAAACCAGGATAGGACTTAGTTAGTGTTAACCCTTATCGATAGATAAGGATCAACATCGAAGTCGTTAAGGAGACCTGGTTATATCCAGGTACCATATGCCCCCCAAGTAACTGGGAAAGGGTCTTTCGTGGTTACTTTAAGATTACAATTGCAAATATGCGTAAAAAGTTGATTTTTATTAATACATAGAAAGTGGCTTTCCAGGCCTTACAAGTGGATCATTGATAATATTTCTTTAAGTGGATGGTGTTCCAAGTCCATGGGACGGTCCCTCCATCAAGTCGAGATAACTTATAAGTTCCCTCCTTGATGACTTCGATGACCTGGTAGGGTCCTTCCCAGTTCGGTCCCAAGACTCCATCTTTGGGATCTTTTCCGACCAGGAAAACTCTCCTTAGGACCAAGTCGCCAACGCTAAAGGCGCGTTTTCTGACCTTGGTGTTAAAGTAGCGAGTGATCTTCTATTGATAATGGGCGAGCTGGAGTTGCGAATCTTCTCGCCTTTCATCAACTAGGTCCAGGGAATGACATAGGAGCTCATGGTTCCGACCTTGGTCATAAGACTGGACTCTATGCGACAGAACCTTAACTTCCACGGGGAGGACTGCTTCACTCCCGAAGGTTAGGGAGAAAGGAGTATGACCCGTAGGAGTCCGATGCGAGGTCCGGTATGCCCATAGGACCTAGGGGAGCTGTTCCGGCCAGACTCCCTTTGCTTCATCTAATCTTTTCTTGAGGCTCGCCTTTAGAGTCTTGTTGACAGCCTCGACCTGGCCGTTCGCCTGAGGATAGTCCATGGAAGAGAAGCTTTTCACAATTCCATGCCTGTCACAGAACTCGGTGAACAGGTCGCTGTCGAACTGAGTGCCGTTATCAGAGACGATGCTTTTAACCACGAAGTCAAGCACCTTTTAGACGTGATTGTTGCCAACGGCTCTGCCTCGGCCCACTTAGTGAAGTAGTCGATGGCGACCACGGCGTAACGGACCCCGCCCTTTCCAGTGGGCAGGGCGCCCACTAAGTCTATTCCCCAAACGGCAAACGGCCAAGGAGCCGAGATCATTTTTAGCTCGACCGGAGGAGCTCGGGTAACCGAAGCGAATCGCTGGCATTTGTCGCAGCTCTTTACGTATGAAATCGAGTCTTTGGACAGAGTCGGCCAATAATAACCTTGCCTGAGAACCTTTAAGGCCAAGCTTTGCCCCCCAGTGTGGTCTCTGTAGAATCCTTCGTGAATTTCCTGCAAGATGGCCTTCGCTTCACTTGGAAGAATGCACCGGAGGAGAGGTAAAGAGTGCCCACGTCGGTACAACACTCCATCGACTATCGTATATCTCAGAGCTTGATATAGGACCCGCCGCGCGTCGTTACGTCCCTCAGGCAGCTTGCCCTCGACGAGATATTCAAGAATGGGGGTTATCCAGGTTGGCCTGGCGTCGATCATCTCGACCTCTGCCCTATATCCTTCTATACTTGGTTTTTCCAAGAATTCTATTGGCACCAATCCCAAGGTTTCGGTCTCTCCCGAGGTGGCGAGCTTGGCAAGAGCATCTGCATTGGTGTTTTGTTCTCGAGGTATCTGTTCGATCGATCCTCGCCCAAACGCGGACAGCTCGACTTTTACCTTCGCCAGATAGGCGGCCATCTTGGGTCCTCGTGCCTGATACTCGCCCAAGACCTGGTTAACCACGAGCTGGGAGTCACTAAAGCACTGTACGGAGCTCGCCCTTAACTCCCTGGCTATCCTTAGGCCGGCCAGCAAAGCTTCGTATTCCGCCTCGTTGTTGGAGGCCTTGAACCCGAACCTTAGCGCCGAGTGGAACCTATGTCCCTCGGGGGATATCAGAATGATTCCGGCCCCGGAGCCGTTTTCGTTGGATGAACCATCCACAAAGATCTTCCACAACGATTGGGGCGAGGTGAGCTGAGATGAGTCCTCCGCTAGATTCTCCTGGAATCCCGTGCACTCTGCCACAAAGTCGGCCAAGGCCTGACTTTTTATGGCAGTTCGCGGAGTATAGAAAATCTCGAACTGACTGAGTTCGACCGCCCATTTTAACAAACGTCCCGATGCTTTAGGCTTTTGCAAACCCTTCCTTAGAGGTTGATCGGTCATGACGTGTACCGAGTGAGATTGGAAGTAGGGCCTGAGCTTTCGCGAGGCCGTGATTAGGCAGAACGCCAATTTTTCCATCAGCGGGTATCGTGATTCTGCCCGGAGGAGTCTCTTGCTGATGTAATAGACTGGCTTCTGGACTTGGTCCTCTTCTCATACTAGTACGGCGCTAGCCGCGTCCTCAGTGACGGCCAGGTAGAGGAAAAGAGGCTCTCCTGCCTTGGGCTTGGATAGCACGGGCGATTCAGCCAGATGTGCCTTCAGGTCGAGGAATGCGCTTTCGCATTCTACTGTCCATTCAAACTTCTTGTTTCCCCGAAGCAGGTTGTAGAAGGGCAAACACTTATCGGTTGACTTGGAAATAAACCGGTTCAGTGCGGCCACTCTCCTTGTCAAGCCCTGGACATCTTTCCACGACCTAGGCGAAGGAAGCTCGAGTAGTGACCTGATCTTGTCGGGGTTTGCTTCGATTCCTCGGGTATTAACTATGAACCCCAGGAATTTCCCGGATGTGACACCAAAAGTGCATTTCTGGGGATTGAGCCTCATGCCATATTCTCGTAGTATTTTAAAACATTCTTCCAGGTCGGAAACATGGTTGTCGGCAGTCTTTGACTTGACGAGCATGTCATCAACATACACTTCCATGTTCTTTCCAATCTGGTCCGCGAACATTTTGTTTACTAGCCTTTGGTAGGTAGCTCCGGCGTTCTTCAGACCGAACGGCATGACCTTGTAGCAATAGACGTTAGTCGGGGTCATGAAGCTGGTGTGTTCTTGGTCTGCCGGATTCATCGTGATCTGATTGTAGCCTGAGTATGCGTCCATAAAGGACATGAGCTCGTGCCCCGCCGTGGCATCCACCAACTGATCGATCCTTGGCAGTGGAAAACAATCCTTGGGGCAGGCTTTATTCAGATCAGAGAAGTCAATGCAGGTCCACCATTTCCCGTTGGGCTTTGGAACTAGCACAGGGTTGGCGACCCAAATCGGAAATTTGGCTTCACGGATAAAGCCACATTTTTTTAGTCAGGACACTTCTTCTTCTAGGGCTTCAGCTCGGGTCGTTCCTAGACGTCTTTGTTTCTGAGACTTGGCAAGAACGCTTTTATCCAGGTGGAGCGTGTGCATGATGACACTCGGGCTGATCCCTACCATGTCCTCGTGCGACCATGCGAATACATATAAATTAGCCCGGAGAAACGTAATCAGTTCCGTCTTCCTCTTGCTACAGATGTTTTTCCCGAGCTTGACCATCCGTGATGGATTTTGTGGATCAAGGTTCACCTCCTCGAGCTCCTCAATAGCCTGGAGCTCAGACCTGTCTTCGCCTATTCGGGGGTCAATGTCCCCACTAAGGGCGACACTTTCCCCCCTGGCGTTTTGAGGTTTTTCAATCTCAGGAGCCGCCAAGGGTTCTTGGGATTCCTCTTCACTCAGAATGGCCATAGCTAGCTGCCCGGGTTTAGATTTTCCCTTCATGGAGATGTTGTAGCATTCCCTGGCAGCGAGCTGATCGCCCTTGATGGTGCAGATTCCTGTTGAAGTAGGGAATTTCATGGCGAGGTGTCGAATGGAAGTCATAGCCTCGAAAGCTATGAGCGTAGCCCAAAATGGCGTTGTAGGCCGCGGAGCAGTCAATGACCACGAACTCGAGTAGTTTAGAGACTGTCCGAGACTCTTCTCCTAGGGTGATCACCAGCTCGATCATCCCTATCGCTGCCGATCCTTCTCCCGAAAAGCCATACAGCATCATGGAGGTTGCCTTTAGATCGGCGACAGTCAGACCCATCTTCTCTAAGGTGGATCAGAATAAAAGGTTCACCGAACTCCCGTTGTCTATCAGCACCCTTCTTACTTTCCGGTTGGAGAGCTGGACTGCTACAACCAAGGGATCATTGTGAGGGAACTGGACATGGCCTGCATCTTCCTCCGTAAAAGTGACCGGTTGCTGCTCTAACTGTTGTTGTGTTGACTGACGCTGCTCCGGGACGAACTCCACTCCGTTGTGAGCTTTTAGTTCATTCACGTATCTCTTCTGGGCGCCTCTGCTCGTGCCAGCCATGTGCGGGCCTCCAGAGATGGTGGATATCTCTCCTCCGACCACGGGAGGAGGGACGTCCTGATCTATCCGAGTCCCGGGCTGACTAGCTGGGGCGTCTGGAGCAGGCCGACTCGCCGGGACCCTGTTCCGTGAGTATTGAGCCAAGGGGCCTGCTCGGATGAGAGTCTCTATCTCATCTTTGAGATGCCTGCAATCATCGGTATTGTGTCCGACGTCATTATGAAAACGGCAGAATTTGGAAGCGTCTCTCTTTCCCTTGTGGTGTTTCAATGGTTCCGGCCTTTTCCAAGGGACCCGAGTAGAGTTGGCCAGGAAGATACTTTCCTTGGACTGGGTGAGCTCGGTATATGTCGTGAACACGGACTTGAACTTGTCTACAGACTTATTCTTCTTTTGGCCGTGTTGATTGTTTTCAACATTCCCCTTTCTTTTGCTTCCGCTGGGCTGGTTATTCTGTATGACATCTGGGGTCGCTACCACAACCTCCGTCCCCACTCCAGCGGGCTGGTCGGGAACCTGGCTGGTTCCCGCGGCTGAGGTTTCGGCTTCTTCCAAATTTATCCATTCTTGGGCTCTATTAAGGAATTCGTTGACCGAACTTACTCCCTTCTTTTGTATATCCTTCCAGAGATCTCCTCCAACAAGGATTCCAGTTCTCATGGCCATGAGCTTGGAGCTTTCATCCGCGTCCCTAGCTCGGGCAGCGAAGTTCGCGAATCTACTCAGGTAGGCCTTCAGTGTTTCGCCGGGCTGCTGTCTCACATTGGCCAGGGAGTCGGCCTGAACACGGGAGGCCTGGGAGGCGCGAAATGCCCTTTTGAAGTCCGCTGAGAAGGTCTTCCAGGAGCTGATCGATTGTCTTTTACTTTGCTTGAACCACTGTCTGGCAGGTCCGATCAGTGTGGAGGGGAAGATCAAGCATCTCAACTCTGGGCCAATATTATGGGCCATCATTAGGGTGTTGAACATCCCTAAATGGTCCGACGGATCTCCGTCCCCGTTGAACTTCGACAAGTGAGGCATACGGAAGCCAGATGGGTATGCCGTCGCTGCTATTTTGGGGGCGAAGAGTTCCATCTCATCTCCCGAATCATATTCGTCTTTTTCTTTTTCTGATAGGAGCTTCCTCATCAGTTCCTCCATCTGAGTTAGGCGCTCGAGGGTTTGGTCCTGAGATCCTTGGTTATTCTGGGGCTGCTCAACAGCTCCGGATCCATTGTACATATTAGGTGGGTTATTTCCCCTCCTATCTTGAGATAGGTTGTTTGGGAAATTCCCTCCGTTACGTGCTTCGAATCGCCCCCCCCCCCCCCGCCCCCCCGAGCGAGCCTGACTACCATCTCTAGCTCGACCCTCTCTGTGAGAGTTGAGGTGATCCCGAAGGTCGCCTCCCTGGGTGGTCTGTTGACTTTGTGCCGAACTTAATCGCTGACGCAGGTCTCCTCCAGAGAGATCACTCCGGCGACTGTCGGTCCAATGACTCCGGCTGGATAGGCTTGGAGTCCGCCTTTGGTGGCGGGGACCTGAGCTTTCTTCAGGCGCCCTGCTACGTCGGGAAGGTCCCGTTGATGGTGGGTTTCTCCTACTACTCCCGTAAGCTAGGATGTCTCGGATGGGCCGAGGAGGAGACGGATATCTGATCGGAGATGGAGGATGCCTGACTGGAGAAGCGATCCTGGTTCCGTCTGGACGGATCAAATTTGGTGGGGACCTTTCGGCCCTGCCAACTTGCTGGTCCCGCGTCGGGCGATCTGGACGGGGCGCAGGACGGTCTTCGGGGACGGGCTGACGTCGCGGGCCCTCCCCGGATCTCCTTCAGGAATTTCCTCGAGCTCTCCTGGACGTCCTCGAGGATGGTTTAGAGCTAGGAGTCGACGTCCTAACCGAACGGCTGTACTTCCGTTGTCCGGTCCCAGGCATTTCCCCGAAGTTTGCATCTCGATGGTGCGATGAAGGGGTGGAGTTGGCTGCTGGAAGTCTATTCGAACGGCTATGCCTGGACCGATTACCCCGGCGAGACTTAGGAGCCTCACCTTGCCTCTCTCCAACGTTAACGTTGGTTGTGAGAAGGGGTAGTCGAGCCAGGATATCCTGGATTTGCTGACTAGCTGTTTCTAACTGGCTCCTCAGCTGAGCGTTCTCTATCTCCACCGCAGTATAATAACACGGGTTCGGATTAGGTGGCCGGGGCGCCGAACTACCAGTATCGTCTTGGCCCGCCAGCCGCTTTCCTGGCCGCTGCTGGACTTCAGGAATTTGTTCATCAGGGATGGCGGTATGCTGAGCCTCCTGCCCATCATGTTGTTCTATCTCGTTGCCATGCCTGGATCGAGTAGTCACCATAGTTGGATGTTTGCAGCAGCACTAATCGAACTTGCTCTCAATGAAAGCACCAAACTGTTGACGCGGTTCTTCGGCAACAGGTAATTAAGAGAAAGAGAGGAAGGGATTAGCGCTGAATGTAGAACCGTAACAAATATAAGATCTTAGTGAATGAAATAGGTGACTCAAGACACGTTTTTAAGTGGTTCAAAGGTTAGAATCCTTCTACTCCACTAGTCAATATTATTGATATATTCTGGGTATTTGGTTACAAAGTATATCTCTCCAGAGACTATTTTTTCCAACCCTTATCAACTCCCAGGGTCTCCATATTTATAGGAGAAGGCACCTGGAAGTTGGTAAGGAGGTCATCCCATGACCTTCTTATTTGTCATATCAACTCTATGACATTCATGATTAATTCCTAAACCTGACACATAAGTATGGTCAAATCGATGGGTAAGGAGATAATGGGCCGCACGGCCCAACCCAGCCATGGGTGTCTGAACACACACATTCCTGCAGCGTGTCCGAGAAGTCAGGGAGATATCGGACACGTGATGTCAGATATATGCACGTTTATCTTGCGTGTGTTGACTTTACAAGGGGTCATAGCCTCCATATCTAGCTCGTACCACGAGCTGTGCATCTGACCCGACCTTCGGCCTTCCGATTCCTTGCTCCAGTCTTGGGAGTCTTGGCGAGTCCTTGAGGATTCCTCGAGCTAAGGGGGGTACGACCTCAAGACAGGAGCTCCGACCTGGGGATGTTTACGGACTAACCATGATTAGTCCGAAGCTCGGCCTGCTAATCAGCCCGTGGGAAAAACAGGGCGTACACTTATTATCTACATTTTATTTGCTTTCTTATAATTTCATAAAGTATCGACAATTTAATTTAGTGTTTTATTCATTCAGAATATTTTTTCTTAATAATTTTAATTATTAGTTTTTATTACAGTCGAAGAAAAGAGGTCTTTCGCTGGAAGAGAAGCGTGAGAAAATTCTTCAAATATTTTACGATTCTCAAGACTTCTTCCTTGTGAGCATTCCATTTTATATATGTAATGCTCTATAATTTTTTATTGGTTATTTCATGACCATGGTATATTAATAATAAATTTATAAAAAATCTCCTCGAAGAAGTATATGATTTTTTAATAAAACGCATTGAGTTTTTTTTTCTTTGTTTTCATAATAAAATGGAAGACTTGTCTTGATTTTATTGTTGGTTTCAGCTTAAGGAACTTGAGAAATTAGGACCAAAGAAAGGTGTGATTACCCAGTCCATGAAAGATGTTGTCCAAAGTCTAGTGGACGATGATCTTGTTTCAAAAGACAAGATAGGAACCTCTGTAAGTTTGATGTGTTTGTAAAGTTTTGGATATTTAGGTAGTTTACCTTGAAGCTGTTGTTTAGTAGACTAAGTGAGACTTCTATGTTTATGTTGACACTGCAGAGAAAACAGATAGCAACAATTACGTGTTGATGTGAAACTATTTTACAACTTGTTTATATTGGGAGTTTTTTCTAATTGTGAGTTTTTTTAAAACTCCAGGTGTATTTTTGGAGTCTTCCTAGCTGTGCTGGAAATCAGGTAAATTTGGTGCCCTTATAAATCATGTAACTACTTTATCTTGTACTGATATTGAAACATTGGGCAGCTGAGAAATGTAACTCGCAAACTTGAATCTGATCTTCATAGCAGTAAGAAGCGGTTTGCAGAACTTGCTGAGCAGTGTGAATCGTTAAAGAAGGGGCGAGAGGCATATGTGAGCATCCTTAAAGACCCTATATGTCTTACCAGGGTTTGAACTAGTTTATAGAAATGAACTCTTAGGTTATTATTTGTCTGAGATGTTAGCATTTTCCAGGATGAAAGAGAGGAGGCTTTAAATGAGTTGAAATCCATTCAGCAAAACCATACTGAGCTGAAGGTTGTTAAATGATGTGGCATTCCTTAATGCAGCCAAGGATTCTAACTTTGCTTTGAGTTTGCATTTTGTTATTATTTTTAGGAAGAAATGGAACAAAATGCGGACAATGATCCAGCTGCCTTTGAAGCAATGAGTTCAGACTTTCTTCTTAGGCCTAAACTCTAGATACTGTTAATTGAGATTAACTGCTTGATACTAGATAGTTTCTTTGTTATGCATACTAATTGTGGTTATTACACCGGCAGGAAGTGCAATTGAAGTTGCTCATTTAGCAGCTAACAGATGGACAGGTATTTAATTCATGCATTGTTTCTTTTTAGCAAATTTTAAGCCCAGTTTTTCCCACTAAGAATAAGTTGATGACCCTGTATAACCATATTTATTCTCTTTTCTTCTTAAAGCATCTTCTTTTGTAGTTACTTTATTTTCGTAGGCCAAAGAGTTCATTGGATTTGATTTGATTTGATTATGTTAGTGCAAGGTTGGAGTTGGTGGACATCGACATTATGATTTATTTTGCATTAGTGTTTTTGATTTAGAACTAGCAAGCAACTTGATGACCCTCTATCACCATCTTTACTCTTTTTGCATCTTAAAGATTCTTCTTTTGAATTATGTAATTGAAACCTTTTGATTTTCCATGATGTTTAGAAGCTCAGATAACAGAACCTGTCTTTTTTAGAGATGCATTAAATATATTCCCTTTAGTTGATGGGCAGTTATACCATGAAAACTCTGTTTAGCTTAAATGCATTAAATTAGAAAGGTTCTTTGGCTCAAATTTCTTCCTGGTCAAGTGTTAACAATGATATATACTAAATTGACAGACACCTTAATTGAAGAAAGTTGTTTTTTCTTTTCTTAACTAAGTAATATGGATAGATATGATGATATGGTATATGCAGTTATGTACTTTCTATTTATGTAGATGAAAAGAATAAGACTTGTAAAACCTTCTTTGTGTTCTTTAAGAGTTGTGTTACAATAATATATTTGTCCTCTTTTCTTTCCTCATACGTGTGCATGTGTTTCAGTTGGATCTTTGCCGGAAAATGGCCGAACATCTTGCAAGGACCATAGTTAAATATATTATGTGGCTGTAATAATGGCTGGAAATGCTCTATTGTTGGCTTTTATTCAATAATGCTTTGGTGGAGAACACAATGGCAAAGCTCAAGTACGTATTTCATTGAAATTTATTTATATTTCTCTATGTGACAACCTTACTATTTCAACATCATTAATAAAGGCTAAGATTTTTTTTAAAAAAAAAGTATCTAACCATTAGTTTATTGTCCTGTGCCTAGAAATAAGTTGGTCTTAATCATTTGACTTCATAATTATAGTTTTTAGGCATTTATATTTGGTTCTTCTATTTTGCTTACTATTAACAATGCTTTCTTGAAATTTTGGTTTGTTATGACAATAAGTATCCCAATTGTGCAGGCATGAATGTCAATGTGTTCATGTAACTTTCAGGGGTGTAAAGAAATATAAGAAGTTTTCAGATGTGAGGGGTTGCAGTTAGCCTTAGCATGGAAAAGCAGAGAATACATTTTTTTTATCTGATATCTGAACCTGAGAACAAGTATGTTTTGTCCAGTAGTGTAATTTTGTAGTTAGCTTAAATAGACTGAACTTAATATGTTTTCGATCATCCTCTCCTCTAATTGCGTGAACTGAGAGAGTAGGTGTTGTATTTGATTTGACCTTTCATTTTCCTACAGTTTCATTGGGTAACCCTTTGGCTGGTTTCCTTCTCTGATTTGTTAAGAGAATGGATATCTTTATTGCATTGGTGGAGTGTGCTTGTCCTCTCTTCTACTCAATACTAGTCTTTGATTCATCATCATGCAACAAAAAATAAAATTGACATCATATTTATGGTGTAGCCTTGTTTGAGCTTTGGGAGCTTAGTACTATATTTCGTTTTAAACATATTTTTGTTTTGTACTGAAAGAGCTAGTTAGCAGAATGATTCATATAAATTTTTGGTTTTCAGCAGCCTGGCACCGATTTTTGGTAAAAGATTTTATGTTGCCCTGTTGATGGAGAGAAAATTTGAATAGTTGGATAATAAATTGATTATGATACTGGATTTGTCTCCTGTTTCTTCATTTTTTTTATATAAAAATAATAATAATTTGCTTTCATTTACATTAGTCTGAAGGGCCTATGCAAATTCTTTTATGTCTCAAGACATGTAACATGTTATTAGTTTTGTACTCCAGATTAGATTTGTATTCAAAATAATTTAGCCTTGTAATAATTGCTTTCTTGGATACAGTATGGAAGAGGCAAAAAGAAAATTTATGCTTGTAGCACAACAACTTACACAGGCTTTCAAGCTGTAATGACCGAAGAAGAGTCAGAAAAGTTTTATGGTAGTTTAATGTGACACAAAAGTTAACTATCGAAAATTTATGGAAGTTCAATAGTCATGATCTTAACTGTTTGCCTTGAATAGGTCTACCTGGAGTTATCTTTGTACTCTCTGATTCTTACATCGATCCACAAAACAAGGAGTATGGAGGTATTTAACATGAACTTTTGTTTGTTTGTTACAATATCTATTTATTGTGTACTCAGTTGCATTTATATCCAATGATTTTTAGAGAACTAGATTATATCATAGACTATAGTTGGACCTGTGTAGCACTTATTTATTTATTCAAGTGTTGTAGGATTAGTTGTAAATTGTTGATTGAAAGTTTCTGTTTTGGATTTATTTTCTTTAGATGGTGTTGCGCCTCAAGCTAAGATGAACCAGCAAAGGTCACGGCGTTTCAAGACTGCTAAGGATGCAGCTGAGGAGGTGAGTTTTGTTGTCTTTGAGCTCTGAAAATTTCCTCTGTTATCTGTTATGATTGTCTCCATCAATTGGAAACCTTATTAACATGAAATCCTTGTAAGCTTACCTAAAGTTTGAGCTTGGAATTAACAAGGTTAGTATGATATGTTAAAAATATTTCTCTCCACTTGATCATTATTTTTTGGCAATTACTAGGGCCTTAAGCGCAAATGAACTGTCAAGGGAGGCACCAAAGGAATTGGGACTACTTACTGACCTATCTTTTTTGTAAGTTATAGGCATTTTTTCATTTTAATGGTAACTATATCGTTTTTTCTCCTTTCTTTATGAGTTTTCCATTGCCCATTTCAAGCATATCATTGAAGACTATTTCATAGTTTATGATATTAATGACATTTATTCTTGGAAATAATTTTGTCTATAGGTACTTACCAATGAACAATTTCTCTGGTCAGCTACCGCCAGAACTAAGGAATTTAAACAAATTAAAAATATTGTACGCTTGTATTATTACGGGTCTTTCGTTTCATTTCTTTTTCTATTTATGATTGGGTGCATTTATTTATAGTCCATACAGGTATCATGAAACCCATTGAGAATTACTATTCAACTTAATGATTGCAGTAGTACATTGGTCCCATCCTGATTCCTTTGTTTTTCATTGTTTATATTTGATAGTAGTCTTTTCAGTTTTGGAGTTAGTGGCGAGATTCCTTCAACATTTGAAAATCTCTGAATTAACTTCTTTTCTGTTTTAGTTTACAGGATCTTAATATTAAGTTGTAAAGGATAGTCTGGCAGTGTGGGGATTTTTATAGTATTATTTTATATAGTTGTTCGATCTCACTAGATTAGCATGATTAGTGATACTGATTTTTATAGTTAGAAATGGCAGTACTTTCTATACCAATTGCCAATTATTTGTTTGAATTCTCCCCTTGTCATTGTATATATAGTCCAAATCCAATAAATCTATAAATTGGACTTACCACTGTTATATGCCCTTACCATTGTTATTTACATGAATTCTAGTTTTACTCCAGTCATTGGTTCATAAACGAGAAATTAATTCCACAAATCTATGTTGACCAGTAGTTTGGTTTAGAGAAAAGTTTTGCATTTAATCAACTAGACTATGTTTTTACTTGTTCTGGTTCATCAACTTGGCCAATGGCATATCCACTAATTAAATATCTATGAGCTGAGTACTCAAGTCTCAGAGCATCTTATTAATTTAAGTATTACTAGTAAATAGTTGTTTAAATCTGATTTCAATTTGGCTGGTGCCTTGTTACTTAATGAAATTCTTTGATGATATTTCTTATGAAGAGTCTAAACATGTGCTCTAACTATCTTTGGTAGAAAATGCTCTGTTGAGGTTAGGTTTCTTCATTCATGTTTTGTCTAGTGCAACTTAAGCAGTTTATTCATTTTAGGCTTGTTTTTCAGAAACTTTAACCCAAGGATCCTACACTAGCAATTAAAATCATTGAAGAGATACCATTCGTTTGAGCAGCTTTTATTTACACTTTAATTGTAAACATGTTTAATTTATTAAGTATGTTTGACAGTGGTTATTGTAATCCTAGTGATGACTAAGTGATTATAATGCATTTATATAGTAAATACAAGAGGTGCACAAGAAAGCAAGGTAATCCTAGTGATGTATAAGCTTCGACTCTGCTGTATGAACTTACTTGTGTCAATATGATCTTATGCTTTAGTGGCAGCTATGATTATGGCAGTGAAAACATTTGATAACTACTGAATTTAAATTGGATTTTTTTTTCGATAATAGATACTTGTGACAGACTTTGAATTCTTTAGTTTGGACTATTAGGAACTGGTGTAGTGCTATGAATGTATGGCTTGCCCTTATTGTTGAGACAAGCAATGCTTTCAGGGCTTTATACAGGGAATTCTAACATCATCTGAACAGGTGGGCTTTTTATTCCCTTGTGCACACTATAAATGATTAATGGAAAGATTGTAGTACTTTTATTACTACAAATTTTATCTATTAAGTGGTAGCTGCTAGTTCTGTTATAGTTTTCTATGAATCTGTTAGTCTTACTCTAATTTTTAGCTCATTATAAGTGATGTATTCTCTTTATTTAACACTTCAATAAAGTTCAGTTCATTCATTCTCTATCCTCTCTGATTTTCTCATTCACTTTCATTTTTGAATTTAACTGTTTGTTTTGTGGGAAATTCATATGCTTAGATTTTTCTTTCTTAATAGGCTGATATGACCATGTTAGAAGACGAACTACCAACAAAAAAATGACTTTCATCAGCCCTTGTCAAGGTATAAAGAAGAAAGTCTTCTGTTGTGCTTTAGAATTATGCTGCTGAATGTTTCTTTCATTTTCATTAAGTTTAGGTATTGATAGAGTACTCTGTTTGGCAGTGGAATTTTTTCTTCGTTCATCTCTTAGCTTATTGTTTTAAGTTACATGGTTTGTTGCTTCAGTCATTTTGCATGGTAGTACATCTTGCTATACCCTGCTGTTTCGTCAAGTTTTGGAGTTATTACAAATTTAATTTAAACTTTATATGCTTACAGGTGGAAACTAGCTTAAGTCTTATGTTCTTAATAATAAAATGACTTTTTTTTTACAATGTGCAGGTATATTGAGATGATTTCTTTGGAGCAATTCTTGACAACATTTGTAGTTGAGGCCTTTAGAATGGAAGAATGTATTTCACTAATTTTTGTATACATTTCTTGTTTTGTATTTAGTGATAAAGGAATCTGAATTGGGCATAAATTATGTTGTAATATGATTTCTTAAGCCTAGACTAGTAGACTAAATATTGTAATTACATTTGAGAAATTAATAAAAATCTATTTATGTTAGGGCGTGAGAGCTGTTTTCCCTCTCTCCATGGCGAGGAAGAAGAAGGCAATTCAGAAGCCTGTTACTCCATCATCAAAGAGTGGGATTGATCCATCTTCAGAGAAGGATGCGCGTGGTGAAAAAGTGATTGCTAAGAGTCTGAATGTTGAGCACACGGGTGAAGAATTCTTTGCAGATTCTATGGCTGATTTTACTGAGACTATCGAAGAAGATGGGTTTGTGTCTGCTAATGCTGGTAATGGTACCGAGGGTTTCAACCTGGATGAGCCTGATAAGGTGAATTTAGGAGATGATCTTTCGTTTCAAGATCGGGCTAAGGACAAATGGTCCCAATTTTGGGATAATTTTTCGCAGCATAATGGTGTGAAATTAACCTATGAGGAACCTTTGTTCAAGGATGGGTTACCGATAGCTCAATTGGACCTGGAGGAAGTTGAAGAGCAGGCATCTTTTTGGAATACTGCTATAGTCTGCATTGTTCTAGGGGCTAATCCCCCGATTGCTGTTTTTGAAGGTTTCATTCGAAGAATATGGGGAAAACTTGGCATAGAAAGGGTGGCTAGGATGAATGATGGGTTCACGATTGTTAAGTTTAGGGATATCTCGACTAGGGACCTGGTCCTTGAATCGGGAGTAATTCATTTTGATAGGAAGCCAGTTATTCTTAGGCCTTGGTCGACAGATATTGACACATTCCGTTTAGTGAAATCGGTCCCAGTTTGGGTGAGATTACATGATTTGGGGCTCCAATACTGGGGTACCAAATGTTTGAGTGCTCTTGTTAGCACCATAGGCCGTCCTATGATGATTGATAAAATCACTAAAGATCGATCAATGGTGAAATTCGCTAGAGTACTTGTTGATGTGGAAATCTCTGACAAGCTCCCTCACAGTATTAGTTTTGTGAATGAACGTGGGCAATTGGTTGAGCAACTTATTGAATTTGAATGGTTGCCTACAAAATGTTCGGTTTGTAAAAATCTTGGACATACTGCTTCTAGCTGTAGGAAGGAACAGAAAGAAGTGTGGCAACCAAAGAAGACGCAAGGTGAAGCTAGTGAGAAGGCAGAAGATAACAGGCAGGGAGAGGCTGAACCAGATTCTGCTAAATTGGACTTGACTTCAGAAGTTCCTGAGATGGCTAATAGTTCTTTAGATGATGTTGGGAAGGATAATAATACATCTAAAGAAGTCCTGGACCAGGTATGGACGACTCCTAAAAGAGTTAGTGGTGTTAAGCATGTTAATGAGGTATCCCAACCTAGCAAGGTCAATCAGTTTAGTGTCTTACAAGTTGGACAACTGGAAGGTCGGCAACAGGGTAAAATTTCTAAGAAAATTTCTGATGGAAGGAATAAATCTGCTCTGCTGGAATGTTAGAGGGTTGAATCATAGGAATAAGCAGAAATCCCTTCATGATTTCTGTAGGTTCAATAAAGTAGGTTTGGGGGCGTTCCTTGAGACAAAACTTAGGGGCTCTAAAATAGAGGATATGATGAATTCTGTGTTCAGAGATTGGGATTTTTTATCTGTTCCGATTGTAGAAGGAAGAATTCTCTTGGTTTGGAGAAAGGATATGTTCAAAATTACTATTATTGATGTGGAAGACCAATTTATTCACTGTACTGTGAAGATCATGGGTGTTTTGTACCCATTTTGCTTGACATTAATCTATGGTAGGAATCATTTAGAGGAAAGGAAGAGGTTGTGGCAGGCTTTAGATTCACTGAGTTTGCCAGTTCAACCTTGGTTAGTTGCGGGTGATTTTAATGTCGTTTTTGATTTTGATGATAGGGTAGGTGGTCGGCCTATCACTGAGATAGAAAAGGAAGATGCTTGTAATTGGAGAGCTAATTGCTTGATGACAGAAATTCGTAGAATTGGTACTCAATTCACCTGGTCCAATAAGCAGAAGGAGGGTTCTAGAATTTTTTCCAAATTGGATAGAGTCTTCAGTAATGAAGCTTGGACTGATGTTTTTCCTTACTCAGAAGCTCAATTCAACTGGGATGTAATCTCTGACCATTGTTACTATGTTATTAAACCTGTTCTTGGTCAGGTTACAGGGCTGAAACCGTTCAAATTTTTCAATATGTGGACAAAACATGAGAAGTTTAGGGAGACTGTCCTGAACAGTTGGGGTACTACTGGGGTCTGTTCTGGTTTGAAAGGAATTAGTCAGAAATTGACTAATTTAAAGTCTATTTTGGTTCAGTTTAATAAGACAACAATTGGGGATATACCAGGAAAATTTCTTGCAGCCAAGGAAAA
Organism: Humulus lupulus; assembly: GCF_963169125.1. Lineage (NCBI taxonomy): Eukaryota > Viridiplantae > Streptophyta > Magnoliopsida > Rosales > Cannabaceae > Humulus > Humulus lupulus. Next base: position 55,341,233 of record NC_084796.1, on the reverse strand, counting down.
ATACCAACAAACTCAGTTTGTTCTTCAGCAGCAGCCTCAGTCTGAAGAACTTCATAGAGCAGAGCAAGAAGCATGTTCTGAGTTTATTCTCTGTGCAAAAATGCATGAGAGCTTTCTCAGAAAACGGAGTAAAGTCACTTGGTTGAGATATGGAGATGACAACAGTGCTTTCTTCTATGCAACCTTAAAACAGAGGTTTGCTTCTAATCGGATTACTGCTTTTGTCAATGACCATGGACAGTTAGTTGATTGTTATGAGGATGTGATTAAACATTTTGTTAACCATTTTGAAGGATTTCTGGGTAGTTCTAGTACAGTTACTGCTAGGATTCAGCTGGATGTGATAAACGTTGGTAAAACCTTAAGCATTGATCAGCAACTCAGTTTAGTTAGGCCCTTTTCGAAGAAAGATGTTAAAGAGGCAATGTTTAGCATTCATTCTGTTAAGATTCCTGGTCTGGACGGGTTTGGCTCGGGTTTTTTCAAGTATATGTGGAAAGATTTGGGCGTTGAGATAGCATCTGCTGTTTTGGATTTCTTTGATTCCTGTAAGCTGCCTAAATCCCTCAACAGATCAGTCATTGCTCTTGTGCCTAAAACAGATTCTCCTTTTACTGCTATTGACTACAGACCAATAGCTTGTTGTAATACCTTATACAAGTGTATCTCTAAGATGCTTTGTGTGAGGTTAGCTACTGTACTGCCCTTTCTTACTCACCAAAATCAGGGTGCTTTTATCAAAAACAGATCGATGGCCCATAATATATTCATCCTTCAAGATATTCTCAAGGGTTATTCTAGGAAGAGCATATCGAATAGATGTTTGGTTAAGTTAGATCTTAGCAAAGCATATGATTCAATGGATTGGTATTTCTTAGAGGATCTTCTCAATGCTTATTGTTTTCCTAGTAGATTTATAAGATGGATAATGGTCTGTTTGAAAGGAGTTTCTTACTCCTTGGTTTTGAATGGAAGAATTCATGGTGCTTTTAGTGGGAAGAAAGGGCTGCGACAAGGAGACCCAATATCCCCTCTTCTCTTTGTTTTGATAATGGAGTATCTCACTCGGTTATTACTGTTAGCTTCCCAGCAAAAGGAATTCAGATTTCACCCTCTTTGTAAGCAATTGAATCTTGTTAATCTTTGCTTCGCAGATGACCTTTTGCTCTTTTGTAAAGGTTCACATACTTCAATTAAGATTCTGATGGATGGATTTCGTAGCTTCAGTAAAATGTCTGGTCTGGTTATGAACATGTCTAAGTCACATATTTATTTTGGTGGAGTTCATTTGGAGGAAAGGAGGAAAATTCTAGCTAGCTTGGAGATTGAAGAAGGTTATTTTCCTCTGAAATATCTGGGCCTTTATCTTAGACCAACTAAATGGAGGGCTGAGGACTGTGGGCTAATTATTAAGAAAGTTCAAAGCAGGTTGCATTCGTGGTCTAGTAGACATCTCTCGTTTGCTGGGAGATCTCAACTCATACATTCTGTTTTGCTGGGTATTAGGACTTATTGGATGAGTATATTTTTACTCCCTAAAAAAGTTATCCAGGAAATAGATAGATTGTGTAGGAACTTTCTGTGGGGAGCTAGGGGAAACCGAAGTAAAGTCCATATGTCCTCTTGGGACCAGGTGTGCTTACCTAAATACTTAGGTGGGATTGGATTTAAAGAAGGTTATAAATGGAATATTGTTCTGATGGCTAAGTACATCTGGGCTATTGCTTCTAAACAGGATTCCCTTTGGGTCAAATGGATAGCTAGTGTTTATCTCAAGGGGCAGAATTTCTGGTCTTATCAATTACAATATGAAGTTAGCTGGTACTGGCAGAATCTCATCAAGCTGAGAGATATTTTCACTTATGATATGCTACAGGCTGCGATGACCAAGGAGAAGCTGAACTTGTCTAGTCTGTATGAGCATCTAGTACACAAAGAGCAGATTCATTTTGACAAAGTGGTTTGGTGTAAGTTGTCTATTCCGAAGCATAGGTTTATTCTCTGGCAAGCAGTGCTAGGTCACCTCCTCACTCGTGACAACTTACTTAAGTGTCATATTCAGCTTGAGACTTGTCTTTGTCCTGTCTGCGAATTAGACCATGAATCACATGATCATTTATTTTTCAAGTGTCCTTTTTCTCAGCAAGTTCTGTGTGAAGTCCAAACCAGATTGGGGCTTCAGCTTTGGCCTTTTTCTTATTCAGAGTGGCAAGTTTGGATGGAAGGAAGACCAAAGGGCATTTTACAGAAGATCAATGCTGCTCTGCTTGCTGCATCAGTATATTATAACTGGACTAACAGGAATTGGTGTATTTTTTAGGCTTACTCTTGTTCTGTTTTGAAGCTAAGTCGCTTGATTCTCTGGGGTATTAAAACCAAATTAACTGATCTTAGTAGCTCCAAACTCAAGGCTAGAGAGAAGAGATTGATTACTCTTTTTCAGATGATGTAATTGTTTTTTCTGGTTTCCAGAACTGGTAGTTTGTAAATTGGCTTGATTTTGGTGGAATAAATTTCTTTTTCTTATCAAAAAAAAAAATTCTATTTATGTTACCTTATTTGGCTTCAACTTTCATATTTGTTTTTCTAGTTTTGTGTAAGTAAAAAAAGATTATGTTTCTCTAAGCTAATATAACACATGTGTTATACTAAAGTGTAGTATAACACAAATAATGTGTTATACTAAAGTATAGTATAACACAAAAAAAAGTGTTATACTAAAGTGTAGTATAACACAAAAAAAGTGTTATATAATCGACTATAAATAATATAATTCAACACTTATCTATATATTAAAATAACACAGAAATTGTGTTATCGTTGACAGTACAATAACACATCTGTATAACACTGATAAAGTGTTATGTAAAGTACCCTGACCTACAATAACATAGTCGGTCTTAACACATCAGAAAGTGTTATCGTATGTTTTGATAACATATTTTCGGTGTTATTAAAAGCAGTTTTTCTTGTAGTGTGAACTTATTACTATTAGAAAACCAAGCTTGTTTTGTCAAAATAAGCAACTTCACTCTGCTTAAAGGTTGTTTGGTCGAAAAGGTTGACTTGTGATCCACCATACTTACTTAGTAACCTCGGGGAGTTCTAGTAAGGCATTGGAGATCACCCGAAAACCTCCAAATCTACTTGGGAACAAGTTTAACAAAAAAAAATCAAAAAAGCAAAAAAAAAAAAAGGCATAAAATAAATCTAATTCTAATTTCTGAGGGTGGATGAATCATCACGAAACTTCCAGTGACACTTCTTCCAATTCATCTGCCACTCCTACCGGAACTCCTTCCACCAATCCTGCTTCTCCACAAACTTTCGCTGATAATAACCCATTCGCAATGGCTCGCAATGATGAAATCCAACCAAGAACTCTCAATGACTACCTCCATCCTACTCGCACTTCCATGCCTTCATGCATTATCTTCCCTCCTAATATGCCCGCATTAGACTTTAAACCTGCCATGATTCAACTCTTGCCCACATTTCATGGAATGGAAAACGAAAGCCCATACGTGCATATTAGAGAATCGAGGAGGTAGTAGCCACGTTCTATAACCGAGCCGAAAATGCTGATGCTGTGCGACTGAAGTTCTTCCCTTTCTCCTTTAAGGACAAAGCCAAAAGCTGGTTATACTCTTTGAGGCCTAGGTCGATTGGAACATGGGAGGAGATGACCAAATCTTTCTTTCTGAAACACTTCCTCAGCCATAAGACCAACAGTCTAAAATGACAGATTTCCACATTCTCCCAAAAGGATAATGAAACGTTCTATCAAGTCTGGGAAAGATTCAAAGATCTGTTGAATTAGTGCCCGCACCATGGCTATGAGAACTGGCGCTTGGTCAGTTACTTCTATGAAGGCCTCACGAGTCATGAGCGCCAGTTTGTAGAAATGTTATGCAATGGTGAATTCCTCGAAAAAGAGCCAGACGATGCTCTTGAATATCTCGAAGAAACCGCAAAAAAAGTCTCACACCTGGACTGGTCCAAGTGCTACTGACAGCAGCAACCGACACAAACCATCTGGGATCTATCAACTTCTAGAAGAGGATAGTGTTAAGGCCCAACTCGAAGCTTTGAAAAAGCAGTTTAAGGTCTTAATGACGAAGAATAGCCAAAAATCGCACATGATCGCTCAAGCGGAACCGCAAGAACCTTGCTTTGTTTGTGGAGGGACAGAGCACTTAGCTAAGGACTGCCTAGCTTTGAATGAAATGAGGGGGGTTTATGAGGAGCAATGCAATGCCTTGGGGGCATATAACAAGCCATTCTCCCATACGTACAACCCTGGTTGGAGAAACCACCCAAATTTCAGTTGGAGAGATTCCAACCAAGCTCAATCGTCTGGAGGCCAATGGAGGAATGAGCAACAAGTTCAACCATCAAAGGCGTATTCTGCACCTCAATACAATGCTCATCCACAACGAAATTCTCTCGAGAATACTCTTCATTCATTCATGGAGGAACAATCCAAACTGAATCGCCAAATGATGGAAGAAATCAAGGAAATGAAATGTCAATTCTCAAAATTGACTGAATCCTTGGCCATTCTGGAAAAAGGCAAACTTCCTTCCCAACCGAAATTCAATGTGCAAGGCCAACACATGGCCCAATCTTCAAATTCTAATGATCAAAATGTCAAGGAAGTAAATGCCATCACGACGAGAAGCGATAAAACTTTGCCAGGCCCACCCATAAAATCCAACTCTCCTAGTATTCCAAAAGTCATTCCTGAAAATCCACCACTCAATGCCACTCCAAAGATACAATTTCCCCAAGCTTTGAAACCTGTTGGGAAACTTCCTGATAACCGGGCTGAACTCCTTGAGCACTTGACACAAGTGAAGATTAATCTTCCTTTGCTTCACATCATTAAACAAGTGCCCGCTTATGCCAAAATCATCAAGGATCTTTGCACTGCAAAAAGGAAGCACCGTGTCAAGAAGACTGCCTTCTTGACCGAGCAAGTGAGTACGGTGATTGAACAAAAGGCATTGCCGAAATACAAAGATCCTGGTTGTCCCGCCATTTCTTGCCAAATTAGGACCCATGAAGTCAGCCAAGCCTTACTTGATCTTGGCGCGAGTGTCAATCTCATGCCCTACTCTGTATACTCGCAACTCGAAATGAAGCCAACATCTATTGTACTACAGCTTGCTAATCGTTCCACCAAAAATCCTAGGGGTATTGTCGAGGATGTATTGGTTCAAATTGAAAATTTCTATTACCCCGTGGATTTTCTTATTCTTTATACCCAATCTGTGGTGAACATGGAGTCTAAAATTGCTATTATCCTCGGAAGACCATTCCTTGCTACAGCAAATGCTTTGATCAATTGTCAGAATGGTCTAATGAAGATATCGTTCGGAAACATGACTCTTGAAGTCAATATCTTCCACATCGGGAAACAACCCCGAGAAGATGATGAATGCTATCAAACATTCATGATTGACTCGTTAATTCCCAAGGAGGTTCAATTGCGAAGCAACTTTGATAATCTTGATGAACTCCTCCTTCTGTCTGATAAAGAAAGTCCAAGTTCTATTGAGTCTACTCTTGCAATATCACATCGCATAGACTCACGCAATAGAAGGACTCAGTTTTGGCAACCTCGCTTTGAAGAGCTGCCTCGCAAGAGGGCACAGCCGAAAACTTCAGCCGAAGAGGTTCCAATTGTTCAATTGACCCAACTTCCCGAAGGGTTAAAACATGCCTTCTTGGGAGACGGTGAAACCTTTCCAGTTATCATCTCGTCCAACCTTCAAAATTCTCAAGAATTGCAGTTACTCGAGCTACTGCGAACGCATAAATCTGTGATAGGTTGGACGCTTGCTGATATCAAAGGTATTAGCCCTTTAATTTGCTCCCATCGAATCAATCTGGAGGACGAAGCCATCCCTCGAAGAGACCCTCAAAGACGACTGAACTCGACAATGAAGGAAGTTGTAAAAACTGAAGTTTTGAAATTGCTAGACGCTGGCATTATTTACTCGGTAGCAGATAGCAAATGGGTCAGTCCTACTCAAGTCGTGCCCAAGAAATCTGGTGTCACTGTTATCCAAAACGAAAAAGGGGTCCTTTTCCCCACAAAAATGGTGACGGGGTGGCGCATGTGCATTGATTACAGAAAATTAAATGCCGCCTCTCGCAAAGATCATTTTCCTCTCCCATTCATTGATCAAATCTTTGAACGTGTAGCTGGTCATCCTTTCTATTGCTTTCTTGATGGATATTCTGGCTATTATCAAATTGAGATTGCATTGGAGGATCAAGACAAGACCACTTTCACTTGTCCCTTTGGCACTTTGGCTTTCCAGCGTATGCCATTTGGCTTGTGTAATGCACCAGCTACTTTCCAAAGATGCATGATGAGCATCTTTAGTGACATGATCGAAAAATCAATGGAAGTATTGTAATGCCCCAAATTTCCTAATAAGGTTTAGGACCTTGATTAGGAGGTTGGGAGGGCCATAATTGCTTTATTGTATTATTTAATGATAATATGCATGATTAGGTGTATTAAATATGCATGTGAACCCATTTGTGATGAATTGGGTGATTTTCATATTTTGGCCGTTTCGGGCATTTTTGGCATATATGTGAAATGGGCGTGGTGCTTTATTATTATTTGGTTATGCCAGGGTTACCCAGCACAAGACGATCCTAGGAGGTAAGCTAGTGGGAAAGTCACAACGGGATTTAAGCTTGACTTGGAGTAAGTCAAGGGGTATTTAGAGCATTACCGGGTTATTGGGTAATGGGAATTAATATTTGGTGATAAATTGGGAGCTAGTAAGATCAGGGGGAAATTCTGGAGGTTTTGACTATTTTGTCCCCAGGGGTGTTTTCGGGACCCCGAGCATTAGGATTTGGTTGAGGCTACTTAAGCTTGAAGTAACCTTTTTAAAAGAATAAAAAGAACGTTCTGTACGTTCTCTCTCCCTCTAAGTTCCACTTTCGTCTCCCGATCGCATTTTCGAAGGAAACTTGAGTTCTAGGACTCGGATTCAAGTGAGGATCGAGGCATAGCGATCCTAGGAAAGATTAGAAGCTTATTAGCCGGAGGATTTAGTTGGAAACAACTCAATTGGAGGTAATTCAAGTTTTAAGTTCTAAGTTTTAAAGTTTTTAAGCTTGAATTGGATTTTGTGTTTTAATGTGTTTTTGGGTGATTTGAGACTTGGGTTTTATGGGTTTTGGATCATGGGGATGTTTGGGAACTTTGATTTTTGAGTTTGGAGATGTTTGGATATGTTTATGAAAGGATTTTAGATGAAGAAATGGAGGTTTTTTGGCTGGGTTCGAGGTTGAGTCGCGGCTCTGTTCTTAGGCGCTGCGGCTCAAGCTTGAAGAAGTTGCTAGTTTGGTGCTGATGGGCTATTTGAGCTGCGGCTCTATGGGGTAGAGCTGAGGCTCTAATTGCTATCAGAGAGCATTTTTGGGCCTGACTTGAGTGGGGCTGCGGCTCTAAGGGTTGGGGCCGCGGCTCAAAAGAGGAAAAGTGACCAAAATGGGTTTTTAGTCATGGGAACTCAAACCTTATGCCTCGGGGTCATTCCTACTACCCGGATTGGTGGCGTTTGATGTCTCGGAGGCTAGGTCTTGGTTCCGGGATTGGTTTTAGAACTTAAACTCATTGGATGACCATTTGTGGTTGTGACCAGGTTATCACTAGAGGCTTGGAATCAGGATCGTGCTTGTTGCTCGCTTGTTGGTAACCTGTGCTTGGACCAAAGGTAAGAAAACTGCACCCTGTGTATATGTGACACGCATGGCTATTTTGATGCATGTTGGTTGATTACTGAGTATGACATGCGTGGTTATTATTGATGCATGTCGGTTGATTATTATGTATGACATGCATGGCTATTCTTGATGCATGTTGGTTGACTATTAAACGTGACATGCACGGCTGTTATTGGTGCATGTTAGATTGTTGAATATATTGCATATGATGCATAAGAAAAATGTGATTAGGACATGCTTTGTATACTGGGTGTGATATCGTTTAGAGCCTGAGCCTCTGTGTTAATGCATAGTCCTAGTTGTACTAATATCTGTTAAGTAAGCATGTTGAATACCTTGCTTATGGATATTGGACATGTGATATATGTTTGGTGGCATGGCTTACCTGTGTATGGCGCTGACTTATTAGTCAGAATCGACAATGGTGTCAGATCCGTCTGTGAAGCTGTGACTTATTAGTTAAGTTCACCACGGGCTGAGCACTGGTCGTGTTTTACTGACCCAAGGGTCAGAGGTGGCAGTGTGTTGTGAACGCCGGGCCAAATAAAGATTAGATCTAATCGAGGTCGGCACTGAATGACTCATATGGGGTATTAATGCTGGACCGACCGGGAGGTCAATGAGAACTATAAGCGCTTGCCTGGTCTAGGACCAGATGGTTTCAGCCAAGGTATATGACCCCGGTGACTGTTTGTCACATGGCTAAGGGACGTTGTCCATAGTTTCGACTCTAGAGTCATGAGGAAGGTTATGTTGGTGACTAATCACCTTGCACCTGTCCTAAGCAAACTTAAGAAAGAATCACTTATCGGTTAAGCCCTGGTGACCCTATCGTCACATGGCTAGAGGGAGCGATGCTCATTATTGTGACTTTTGGCTATTGTCACCTATTGGCTTGGACTGATAGTCCCGAATGGTTATTATGATCGTTGTTGATATTATATAATGTTCTATTGTGTTTTCTTGCTGGGCTTTGGCTCACGGGTGCTACGTGGTGCAGGTAAAGGCAAGAGGAAGCCGGACCATCCTTGAGTTGGAGAGCTTAGGTGATGACGTGTACATATGCAGCTGCTCGTCCGCCACGGCCGAGGTTTAAAGTGGAACTAGGGTTGAACCCTGTTTTGCCGCTTAGAACGGCCTGTTGTAAATATTTTCTGTAATAGACTCTGAAACTATATTTTCGGGATCCCAATGTATATATTAAACGTTCTAGTGAAACGTTACATCTTAACCAAAAATTTTGATCCCTAAACCGCTAATCATACTTAGTTCACGATTTTGGCCAAATGACTCGGTTAGCGAGTTTAGCACTGTTTACAAGGCACACCGTAACGGTCCCTGGGGTTGGGGCGTTACAAGTATTCATGGATGACCTAACCGTTTTTGGAAACTCCTTCGAGACATGTCTTCTTCATCTTGAAGCTATTTTAAAACGATGCATCGAGAAAGGACTTGTCCTCAATTGGGAGAAATGCCACTTTATGGTTTCTTCTGGCATAGTCTTAGGCCACATTGTTTCCGAAAAAGGAATTGAGGTTGATCAATCCAAAGTCGACCTTATCTCCAACCTGCCGACTCCTAAGACTGTCAAAGACGTTAGGTCATTTCTTGGTCATGCTGGTTTCTATAGGAGGTTCATACAAAAGTTTTCAATGATTGCCTATCCGCTAAGCAACCTCCTAGCCAAAGATGCCACTTTTGAATGGACACCTAAGTGTGAGGAATCATTTCGAACGCTTGTCAATTCACTCACTTCCGCTCCCATCATTCAGTCACCCGATTGGAGTCTTCCTTTCGAGATCATGTGTGATGCCAACAACTTTGCTGTGGGAGCTGTGCTAGGACAACGAAGGGAGGGGAAACCCTTTGTTGTCTATTATGCAAGTCGAACTCTCAATAGCGCTCAAATGAACTATTCCACTACTGAAAAAGAGTTGTTTGCCGTTGTCTTTGCCCTTGGAAAATTCTGATCTTATTTGTTTGGATCGCCTATTATGATCTTCACAGATCACTCCGCCCTTAAGTATCTCCTTTCCAAAAAGGATGCTAAGGCGCGATTAATACGGTGGATCCTTCTCCTACAAGAATTTGACATAACGATCAAAGACAAGAAAGGTGTTGAGAATGTCATCGCAGACCACCTGTCCCAACTTGAATTTAGCGATCCCGCTGACGGTCCACCTATTCATGATGATTTCCCCGATGAAAAATTGCTTTCTATTGCTAAGTTACCGTGGTATGCTCACATTGTAAACTACTTAGTAGCAGGTGAACTCCCATCTGAATGGAGTTCACAAGACAAACGAAAATTTCTGGTCGAGGTGCACAATTTCTTTTGGGATGACCCATACTTATTCAAGTATTGCCCCGACCAAATCATGCGAAGATGCATCCACGGCGATGAGGTGTCTATTGTGCTGAATTTTTGCCACAATGATGCTTGTGGTGGTCACTTCTCTGTGAAGAAAACCGCTGCAAAAATCTTACAATGCGGTCTTTACCGCCCCACATTGTTCAAAGACACCAATGATTTCTGTCATTCTTGTGTAAGGTGCCAAAAGTTAGGATCCTTATCTCGTCGGCACATGATGCCCTTGAACCCAATTCTTGTTATCGAAATATTTGATTGTTGGGGGATAGACTTTATGGGACCATTTCCATATTCTTTTGGCTACCTTTACATTCTCCTCGCTGTTGATTATGTTTCCAAATGGGTCGAGGCTGTACCATGTCGAACAAATGATAATGCTACAGTTGTCAAATTCTTGAAAGAAAATGTGTTGTCAAGGTTCGGTACCCCTCGCGCTATCATCAGTGATCAAGGCACTCATTTTTGCAACCGATCCTTTGAGGCTCTTATGCACAAGTATGGTGTACTTCATAAAGTTTCAAATGCCTATCATCCACAGACCAATGGTCAAGCTAAGTTAGCAAATAGGGAGATAAAACACATTCTGGAAAAGACGGTAAATCCTAACCGCAAAGATTGGTCTACACGCCTTCTAGACGCTCTTTGGGCATACCTCACTGCTTTCAAGTCCCCTCTTGGGATGTCTCCCCATCGGCTTGTCTTTGGAAAAGCCTGTCACTTACCTGTCGAGCTCGAGCATAAAGCATATTGGGCTATCAAACCCTAAACTTTATATGAATGCCGCCGGTATCAATCGAAAACTCCAGTTGTCCGAAATTGAGGAGTTAAGAAACGATGCATATGACAATTCCAGGATTTATAAGGAAAAATTGAAAATCGCTCACGATAAACAAATCATGCGAAAACACTTTGAGCCCAATCAGAAAGTGCATTTGTACGATTCTTGCTTGCACTTGCATCCCGGTAAACTGCGATCGCGATGGACTGGTCCATTTGTAGTGAAGCAAGTCTTTCCCAACGGTTCGATGGAGGTCGAGGACCCAACCGATGGGAGAATTTTTCGCGTCAATGGCCAAAGACTGAAGCATTACATTGAGAGTGTGAGTCATGTTGAAGAGGTCCTTCTTAAGGACCCAATCTATACACTTTGAAGTTCTGAATGGTTTGTTGTTGTTCTTTTTATTTTTATTTTTCTGTCTTTCTTTTATTTTTTTATGCTTTTCGTTTTTGTATTTTGTTTTGGGGTATTGTTACCAGGCTATTTTCGCTCTCGCCTCATGGACATGGTCATCATCCAGGTGTTCTCTCTCCTTACCTTTTTCATTGCTTATTCATTTTGACATTGAGGACACTGTCTGATTTTTGGTTGGGGGTGGTGAGCATGCATTGGCTTTCATTTGGAAAATCTTATTGTTACGTCATTAGCATTCATTTGGAAAACATTATTGTCTTGTTGAATTTTAAGTCAAATTTTCTCAAAATTATCCAAGCATAAGTATAGGTTTGAGTCGGTTCTTACTATGTTTAGCTATTAAGAAGTGATTTTTAGAGTCCTTTTGTGCACTTTCCAAACATGTGATAAATTGGTTGTTAACACAAATAGTTGAGAGAAATTTCAAGTTTAAAGTTTTTCATTTCTTGGTGAGTTGTGAAAGTTGATAAAAAAAAATTTTGAACTTTTATTGATCATTTGAGTTGGTAAAGTCACATCTTTGGAATTTAAAACATGACATTTACTAGAGGGATGTTTTTCATTTAAGAAAAGTCTTTGTAATAAATTTCTGTTCTGTGTATTGTATTTGTAATTTCCTTTTTATTTTTGTGTTGTCTCTTGTCAAAAAAAAAGAAAAAAAAAAGAAAAAGAAAAAAATAATAGATAAATGAAAAAGAAAAAAAAAAGAGAACAAGAGCAACACTTCCTTCTATTACTTTGTAGTTGTTGAAAAAAAACATATATATATTTCTATTACTATTATTTTGTGTAATTGTATTAAAAAAAAATTATTATCATTATAGTTCACTTTCTTATTTATCATTGTTAGTTAGTTGTCATTTTGTTCGTGGAGTCTTCTCATGTAAATCCCAAAGGTTGTTTGTCATTTGAATTCCAATAAGTTGATTTGCCTATCTTGTGATCAATATTTGTTCAAATTGCTTGTCCTAAAAAGTTTATCTTTTCTCATTTGAGCGTAAACTGTTACATTTCCAACTCCAAGAGTGTAATCCTTCCCATACAAATACTTTCAATGCCCGTGAGGAATTTGAAGTTGAGATCTTTATACTTTTGAGATTTTTTGATACTATTTGTGTTATGACTTGTGAAAAAAAGAATATGGTTTAGTGCACACACACACAACTCTGAAATCGCAACTATAGTAGCTTAGATAGTATTTTTTGACTTCTTGCTGATAATTTGAAAATGCTTAGATGATTTTGCTTGGTTTGACTTGATAATTCAACTTGACAATTTTCTTTTTCGTTTGAATTGCTAGGGACTAGCAATAAGCTAGTTGTGGGTTGTGATTAGTGCCAAAAAAATACACATTTATTGATTTTAATAGTCAAAATAAATTAAGTTTTAATTAATATTTTCATAGAATTAATATGATTAAATTTATAAATGAAAATATCTAATTTTAATTTAGTTTATTTTATTTTATGGGATTTAATTGGTATTTTTGGCACTTAGAAACAAAGAAAAAGAAAGAAAGAAGAAAGAAGCAAATAAAATTGAAGAAACAAAGAAAATGTGTTATTTTTGGAGTCAAAAAGCCCAATCCAGAGGCCCAAGCCCAGCAGCAACAGCCCTTCCCTCCTTGCCAGCCGCCAGGTGTCATCGTCACGGCCCCACCACGCGTCGCCAAGATGCCCAGATGTTGCCTCTAGCGTGCGCCACATGTCTGCATACACCACCTGTCAGTTGCCCAACAACTTGCCTCCTTCAGCCCTTCACTCTAGTGCATCCCTCATGGCCCAAGCAATTCCAACGTGACCCCCAGCTTGCGACACCTGTCCTCCAAATTGCTTCAACAGCAGCAGCCCGAAGCACCAAAGTCATCCTCTCCCAATCAATTCGGCACCCAACAGCCCAAGACCCGGCCCAACTCCCCTTGACCCGCTCCTGTCCTTCTCCTCTCACAGCCAGCCGCGCCACGTGGCGTGCTCCCATTGGTTGCGGCTGGGTCAACACTTCCAGCTGCCACCAGCCCATTTTGTGTGCTCTTTGGGCCTTGGACCTCCCATTTTTAGCTTTAAAGCTCAATTTTTTTGGTGTTTAGAAAAAGAGCAAAATGACCATACACCAAAATAGCTAGGTAAAATTAATAATAAGATTTGATTTTTTTTTAAATCATATTTTATTATTAATATTTCAGATTTATTTTGTAAACCCCAATTTTTTGTTTAATTTCTTTTTAGTTATTCTCTCCATCTATAAATAGGGACACTTTCTTCACATTTTGTATGTAATTTTTAGAGTAGAGAAACTGTAGCAAAATTTCCACTCACTTTCTTATCATATTTTCTTCTTAGAATTTTGTGAGAATCATGAGCATAATGGTCTAATCTTCTTAGGAAGGTTAGGGATGATTCCATATGCTAGTGATGTTATTTTGCTACTTTGATTTACTATGTTCTTAATGTAATATATTTGAGTTATTTATGTTCTTTCAACTCTATCTTTATTTTGTTATCTTTATTCACTTATGCTAATAGTATATAGAATTAGTCATGCTCTTTCTATGTGCTTCTAATTAGTAAAAGTAATATTGATATATAATTTTATGTCTAATCTTCTATTGCATTATTGCCCTTGGGTATTTTGTCATTTTTAGATTTATCATAAGATTAACATTGTGCTTTTAAAGTAAAGAACTTTATAACTCAAATGGACTTTTGTTAGAAAAAATATATGGACTTTAATGTTAGATTTTCCAAGTAAATGTTAGGATGTGAACTATTTACTTGTGTATTTTTGTAAATCAAGTAACCAAGTAACTAAACAAACATATTGATGATTCTTGAAACCTTTCATTTTCTCAAACTCTTGATTACATCTTACATTTATTTCACTTTTCTCATTTCATCACTTTATCAAAAATACAATACCAAGATCTCAAACCTCTTTCCATTTACAATTTTATTTATTTCTTAGTACTAACTTTTTGTGTTATTTTCTACTAATCTTTTGATTTTAGGTTACCTCTTTGTGGATCGACCGCCTGATCTTACTACAACTACTACTTAGTGTAGTCACATTTTGGGTGTTAAACAAATTTAAAGCATTAATATGACATAATTATTATTAATTTATATTAACAAAATAATTAATATGGGAGTATTATTTATTTTGTAAGAATATATCCAATCACTAGTTTGCATTGGAAATTAAAAAATTAACTTTTTTTTTAATAATCATTCTCCAACTTTCTTCATTAAATGTATACACTCTTCACATTAATATTAAAAAAATAAAATTTTAAAATAGCTTATTTTCAACTAATAACTTTTTAAAATATATTAATATATATAAAAAAAAATTGGGACCTTAAATAATTAGGGCCTAAGGCCATGACCTCACCTGCCTTAAGGTGAGGCCGACCCTGTACATCACTTAGTTCTTACAATACCAAATAATCTGAAAAAGATTATTGGTTGGTTTCATATACTGATATACATATTTTTCGAGTTGACATTTCGGGGTAACATGGGAGGGATATCAACTCAATAACCTTTCTAGTCCGAGGATAAAGGATAGCACATTAAAACATGTATAATAATTTTAAAGTAAATATTTATGGTCGAGAGACATCAAGTCGTAAGGGTTCGAAAAGAGAACTATTCAGGTAGTGATCTGACCATAGAGAATGTCAAATATCCACAGCTCAACTTCACTTCGTCAGGGAATTAGCACTGTAGTCATCTAGTCGAGTTATGATAGAAACGTGTTCAACTATATATACGAAGGATTCAAGATAGGTACATCAGCTTGGATATATCAAGTCGATAATGGCGAGATGATGAGATGATTGGTCGAAGACTAGATGTTATAAAACCTGATTGGTTACAGCTCGACACCATAGTGTCAGGGCATTTTATTTAGATGTTAATTCACTCAAATATCTATTTGAATTAAAGGTTAGTTCCACTTTTATACAAACATATTAGATATTTGCTATTAAATGATTATATTTAATTGTATTTAAATTTAAATAGGTAACTTTCCCCACATTACGGGGAGACTCTTCTATAAGTAGAATATCGATTGATGTATTGGGATCCATGGCAAAATGACTTTTTTTTATACTACAATTTTCACTTTGGCCTAGTTTCAATAAATTTTAACTAAATTGTCTATTTTATTAATTAGTTTTTTGTATTACTCATTTTACCATTAAAATAAAATAATAATAATAAATTAAAACAAGAACCCTAATAATTACCATCTTCTTCCTCTCATTCATCCACCCACACCCATCCACAACCACCCGCTGCCACCACCACCGGCGACCACTGCCCCCTACTGCCGGCGAACACTGCTCATCACAGGCTACCGCAATTTCTCCACAAATCTGGCCACCACTCATTCAAAATGTTGGTTTTATAAAGCTTTTTTATATATATAAAATATGAGATTTTTTATATTGTTTTTGTAGATTTAAAATGCAAAATGATTGTTTTAGTATATTGAAAGTATAAGTAAGGATTTAAGTTTATTTCTGGAGTTTTATGGAGGTTAAAGCTTGAAAATATGAAAAAATTAATGGTGGTTTCGGCCATTTTCGAGATAGAGAAATCCAGATTTTTTTGACAGCTTGTCTAATTTTTCGACAAGGAGTCTAATATTTTAGACCATTTGTCAAATTTAGACAGGTAGTCTAATTTTTAGACAAGTCATCATATATTTTCAACCACCTGTTGAATTATCAAACAGGATGTCTAATTTTCAAACAGGTTGTCGAATTTCTAGATTTTCAACTTGATTTTCATTTTTTTATATAACTTTTTAATCAAAGTAATACCAATAATTTATATTTGTTTATTGTATTATTTTTATCAGATGTCATTCAAAAATATTGTAATATTATGTGATGGAATGTAGAAAAAGAATGAGGACTCGTGGAATGGATTTCAAATGGCTCACGATCAAGATCAAGTTTGATACAAACTAACCTAACTTATGAGGAGTTAGTTGAACATATTTATGAAGTTACAGAAATCGATCGCAACCTCTTCGATATAGAATTAACTTACAAGATAACGACAATGGTGGAGATTGAACCAATTGCAATAAAAAATAGTAGAGATATTGTTAGTTTCTGTACATGGAAATAGCGTGATTTGGTTCCATTATGTGTGGGTTTGATCAAGAAGATGGAAAATATGCTCATTAAGGATAAACTTGTTGATAGTTTTAACTATATGCTGCTTTATTGTGTTATTGGAGCCTTTTTGGACATTTCAAACATTTCAGAAAACCTGTCGAAATTTCAGACGAGGTGTCAAACGTTTTTGAGGAGTTGTCGAAATTTTAGACTAGCTGTCGAAAGTTTTAGACAGGCAGTCGAAATTTTAGACTAGCTGTCAAAAGTTTTAAACAGGCCGTCAAAATTTTAGACAAGCTGTCAAAAGTTTTAGACAGGTCATCAAAATTTTAGACAAGTTGTCGAAACTCATGGCTAATTGTAAAAAAGGTATAATGAATTAAGATCAAATTCTACATGATAAAGTGTTGTTCTAATACTATAAACATAATCATCATAATAGTATCTCAATAGATTATCTACCACTCAATCCTTGATCATCATAGTAGTTTGATTGAAAATTGCACCACTCAATCTGTAATCATCATAATCTCATAAAGATTAAGTTTTGTTTAACTTTATAAAATGTTAGACAAGTTGTCGAAACTCATGGCTAATTGTCAAAAAGGTATAATGAATTAAGATCCAATTCTACATAATAAAGTGTTGTTCTAATACTATAAACATAATTATCATTATAGTACCTCAACAGATTATTTACCACTCAATCCTTGATCATGATAGTAGTTTGATTGAAAATTGTACTACTCAATCTGTAATCATCATAATCTCATAAAGATTAAGTTTTGTTTAACTTTATAAAATGTTAGACAAGTTGTCAAAACTCATGGCTAATTGTCAAAAAGGTATAATGAATTAAGATCCAATTCTACATGATAAAGTGTTGTTCTTATACTATAAACATAATCATCATAATAGTACCCCCAATAGATTATCTACCACTCAATCATTGATCATCATAGTAGTTTGATTGAAAATTGTACCACTCAATCTGTAATCATCATAATCTCATAAAGATTAAGTTTTGTTTCACTTTATAAAATGTTAATTGAGATATATGTGTACTTTATTGTGTTATTGGAGCCTTTTTAGACATTTCAAACATTTTAGACAACCTATCGAAATTTGAGACTAGTTGTCGAAAGTTTTAGACAGACAGTCAAAATTTTATACTAGATGTCCAAATTTTTAGACAGGTAGTCGAAATTTTAGACGAGTTGTCGAAAGTTTTAGACAGGCAGTTAAAAGTTTAGACTAGCTGTCAAAAGTTTTAGACAGGCCGTCAAAATTTGAGACTAGCTATCGAAATGTTTAGACAAGCAGTCGAAATTTCAGACTAGTTGTCAAAGGTTTTAGACAGGCAGTCGAAATTTTAGACTAGCTGTCGAAAGTTTTAGACAGGCCGTCGAAATATAACACAAAGAGGTCTGAAATAGAAACATCCAACACAAGTAGTCTATAACCATTTGTGGTATACCAGAACCGTTTTATACATAAACAAAATACCATTCCATTGCCTTTCCTAATAAATATCCAATACAAGTCATACTATAAGAGTTTGATACATAAACAAAATACCATTCCATTGCTGTGATGGTTTCAATGAATATTTTTCATTTGTCTCTTCTCTTGCATGTATTGGAAGAGAAGATGATTTCTGTGGAGACTTTCTAATTGCTTCTTCTATTGCTTGAGTTGGAGGAGAGGACGATGTCATTGGAGACTTTTCTATTGCTTCTTTTATTGATTGTTTTTTAGGAGATGTCACTAATGAAGTGCTACTAATGAAGTGCTTGAACATCCAGACACCATTTTTCTTGTAATAATATTACCTGTAAAAATATTCAGCAAGACCTGAGACAAATAATTTACAATTTGACAGTCCAAAACTAAATACCTATTACAAAAAATGAGACAAACAATTTACAACTAACCTGTCCAAAATTAAGTACCTATTACAAAAACTTAGTCAAGCAATTTACCCTGTTCACAAACCATGCTCAAAAGCTTATTGTCACTACCATATATTCCTAATGAAAAACATACAACAAAATACTCTATCCCAATAAATTCAGTCATGCATTGTGCCTATTCTAGTAAATATCCCAATTGATTTGTTCAGAAATCACAATTCAGTGCAGGAAACCAATCAAAATTGTAAGGAGGGTCAGCTTGCGGTAAGACACTTGAAACTCCTGCAACAGAATAGCTGGTTGTAACACACTCTGAAGCATCAAGGCCAGAAATATAAATATAATCCCCACCTATGTTACAAGCCATTTAATCTTTACTGGAGTGAGCAATTGAGACAAAAGTTTTAGTTTCCCAAATTTTGTAATAACAACACATAATGAAAGAAAAAAGTATATGATTTCACCTAAAAAGTGGAGCAAGAAAAGGACTAAAGGATTCTTTACAGGACCAGCGCATGCAGACATATAATGTAATGCAATGAACTAGTCCCACTACAACAAAATTGATATACAATGACTCCCTACAATGTCTTACACCATTGGTGTAAGACATTAAAACTTATCAGGGATTTTAAATGTCTGATGGTGGGAGACATTAAAAGTTTTTATTAATGGCTACAATTGAAAGACATTAAAAATGGTGGAAGACGTTGAAAATATGCTGGGTGCATGGCCAGGGGGACATCCAACGTCTCCCACTGGGAGACGTGCCACGTGTCCCACGTCTCCCAGTGGGAGATGTTGGATGTCCCCCTGGCCATTTTATTAATTTGTGGTCTTCTTCCTCCTCATAACAGCAAACAGAGAGCACGCATATACGAAAGGGGGCTGCGATTTTAGGGTTTTAAGGTTAGTTTTTTTTTTAATTTTTATGAATTTTAGTTAATTATTTTGATAAAAAAAATCATAGTTTTAGCATTAGGATGTGTAATATACATGATTTTGTGTTAGTTTTACATTTTTATGCATTTTTTTCTATACATTGTTGGATTTATTAGTTTTTCCATGGAAGTTTTTTGTAGATTTAAGATTTCTTAGTTTTTTTTTTAATTTAACCTATCACATTGTATAGATTTCATTAGAATATATATGTTCAAGATTTTTTTAAAATTTTTATCATTATTTGTTTCGAAATTTAGATATATTTTTGTATGTATAGTTAAATTTTTTTTTAAAAATTCTAACTATTTTGTTATATATATAGTTATGTTAAAATAAATTTATTAAATAATTTTAAAAATATAAATATATGAAAAAAATTATGTTTTTGTTGATTATTGAGATTTTAGGTTATGAAATATTTTATTGATTTTTTGTTTAGGTTATAATTAGTGGCTCATTGGAGTTTTTTTTATTTGTTTACCAATCATTTACTTATTAGGTATTTAGTGATATTTGTTTAGTAATGTTTAACATATTAATTAATTTAATTTCGTAAGTTGTGATTTTGGTGGTGAGATTTTAGAGAGTATTTTGCATCAAAACTTCTATATCAATCACACATTTGAGGTAATTAAGTTTCTAAAATTACAATACTAAGTTATATATTGCTAGATATTTAGTGATATTTTATTTATTATTTATTGATTTAATTTTATTGGTTTGTGGATTTAATAGCGAATTCGATTACTATGTGAAGTAATTTTGCTAGCTTTTGGATTATTAATTGCAAGAGGTACATATATATTCTCTTAATTCTACTTTTTAATATTATTAAAAAAATGTTAGAGGAGTTTGAATATCTTAAATATTCATCCATAGTGAAGTAGGTTCTGAGATTAAAATTGTGTGCTGCGGTGATAACGGAAGGTTGAGAACTTGTGTGTTTTAGTGAAGTAGGTTATGAGAAATTTGATTGTGTGTTGCGGAGCTATAAGGAAGAAACTTATTGTATGTTGTTTGAATTGTTTTTTTTGCTATTCACATGCAGATGGTTAGGTCACTATTATAGGGGAAATGCTGCCCGATTTTATCTAGGATAATAAACAATTAGTTTTATATAGACATCCTATAAGGAAGAAACTTATTGTATGTTGTTTGAATTGTTTGTTTTGCTATTCACATGCAGATGGTTAGGTCACTATTATAGGGGAAATGATGCCCGATTTTATTTAGGATAATAAACGATTAGTTTTATATAGACATCCAACTTTATCACGTGCTTATTTAGTGTCGTTTCTTTTCTTTTTTATAGACATAGGAGAATATATGGATAAACAGTGGATGTCAAGGAATAGGTTATCTGCGGAATATAGGAACGGGGTCGATTTGTTCTTAAGGTTATGTTTGAAAAATGTGAAAGACGCAAATTTTGCTTATTGTCCATGTCTTAAGTGTGGAAATGTTAAAAAGATGGATCTTGAAAAGATTAAAGAACACTTATATTTCAATGGGATCGACAAGAGTTGCACAATATGGTATTACCATGGGGAGATAGCTCCTATTGCTCCAACTCTGCCAAGTAGACAAAAAGGAGTGAGGAGAAATATAGTAGAGGAGAACTGGGATCCATTAGATGAAATGATTGACGACGCACATTTTGGATCAGGAGTAGACCCAAATAAGTTTAAGACACTCCTTAATGATGCTAAGAAACCAATTTACCCTGGTTGTACAAGATTTACAAAATTATCTGTGCATATTATATCGAAATAGCTTTGCAGACGCAAAATCGTGTCAAACTTGTGGTGAGTCACGATGGCAAAAGAAAAGAAATGGTGACGATGTCAAGGAAGGAGTACCTGCCAAAGTTTTGTGGTACCTTCCGCCAATTCCTCGTTTCATCCAATTGTTTAGAAATGTCAAACATGCTAAAATTTTGTCGTGGCATGCTAATGAAAGAATAAAGGATGGTAAATTAAGACATTCAACTGACACCCTAGCTTGGAAGAGAGTTGATTTGAAGTGGCCTTCTTTTGGAAATGAATCTCGTAATATTTGTCTAGGTCTTTCCACTGATGGGTTTAATCCACACACATCTCTTAGCAGTAAGTATAGTTGTTGGCCTGTTATGCTTGTTATTTACAATCTACCCCCATGGTTGTGTATGAAGAGAAAGTTTACACTTTTGACCTTGTTGATATGAGGACCTAAACAACCTGGTAATGACATTGACATCTATTTAGCTCCTCTTATAGATGACTTGAAAACTTTATGGGATGAAGGGGTTAAGGTTTATGATGCGTATAGGCAAGAAGAATTTAATCTTAGAGCGGTCTTATTGTGGACAATTAATGACTTTCCTACTTATGGAAATTTATCTGGGTTTAGTGTGAAAGGATATAAGGCTTGCCCCGTTTGTGAAGAAAAAGCATGTTCTGAATACTTGAAACACTCTCGGAAAATATGTTATATGGGACATAGGAAGTTCTTGCCTAATACACATAAACTTCGAACTTGGAAGAAGGCATTCAATGGTAAAAAAGAGTTTGAGGAGGCTCCTGAGTCATTGAATGGGATCCAAGTACTTGAGAAGATGTCTAAAATTCTGTTCAAGTTAGGGAAGCCTAAAGTTCGTACACCTACAAAGATGAAACGTAGTCGTAAGGCTAAGGTTGTGGAGGAGCCAAAAGGGTGTTATAAAAATAAATATGTTTTCTTCGAACTTGAATATTGGCCTTTCTTACTTATACGTCATAATTTAGATGTTATGCACATAGAGAAAAATGTATGTGTTAGTTTGATTGGCACTTTGTTGAATATTCCTGGGAAAACTAAGGATGGAATTAAGGCTAGACAAGACTTGGTTGCAATGGGTATAAGGGATGAATTAACTCCAAAACCAGATAAGAGACGAACATATTTACCTCCTGCTGCTTACACTCTTACTAAAGAGGAAAGAATGGAAATTTGCAGATGTTTGTTTAATATAAAAGTTCCAGACGGATATTCCTCAAATATAAGTAGAATAATATGTATGCATTTTTTAACAAGTTTCAATTTAATAATGAATTACTGATACTTTTAAATAATTAGTGTCCACACCAACCGGACAATGTGGCATGTGGATACTACATAATGAGGATGTTGAAGGATTTGATTGAACATGTGAGTCCCAGACATTACTTGAGAACGGTATTATTAATTAAAATTTACAAATTAAATTTTTGCAACCATATATATAAATGTAATCAAATAATTAATTAATATATTTTACTTTATATTTTTTGCAGCTAACAAATACGTCATATATAGAGGCACAAATTGATGAGTTGCGACAAGAATGGGTGACATATATGTTACCAATAATCCAAAGTAACCGACCTCGTTGATAAGTTTTTTTATTTTTTACCTCTTTTCTTCATACATAATGCAATATTTGTTAATTTTGAATATGTCTAACAAATATTGTATTTGTTTTTTTTATTTTTTACCTCTTTCTTCATACACAATGCAATATTTGTTAATTTTGAATATGTCTAACAAATATTGTATTTCTTGTATATGTCTAACAAATATATTTCTAACAAATTTTGTGTTTCTTGCATATTTTTATTTTATTAATTATGTCAATTTTAATTTAAATTTAATTAATTATTAAATTAATATTAAAATAATTTTAATTTAATTAATGATTAAATCAATTTAAATTTGAATTAAAATCATTTCAATTTAATTAATTATTAAATCAAATTTAAATAATATTGATTATAAATTTATTTAATTTTTTTTTAAATCTCGGAGACTTTCAATGTCTCCAATTGGGAGAGGTGGGAGACTTCCCACGTTTCCCAGTGGGAGAGGTTGAAAGTCAAACGTTGACTTTCAACCTCTCCCACTAGGAGACGTGAGACTTATACCTACAATGACCCTGCCTACAACGTCTTCCCTATTGGGAGACATTGCAGACTTTCAATGTCTCCCAAATAAAGTCATAAAACCCATATTTTGTTATAGTGTCCCTGTGAAATAGATTCCTGGAAAGCGTGATAAAATTGGTAGGTATCAGCTCAATCACTGACAATGAGCAATCTATTATACAGGTAACACACAAATTCCATTAGATCAGTAAACATCCGATCCACCCATTCCAAGTTGCTTCAACAAGAGAATTGTATTATAAGTTACGATGTATACTTCACAATAAATGAATATCATCATGAGCTTAGTACTGGTCGTTCTTCTTTTTTCTCGTTAGTTTAAATCTTTACTTAACTTGCTTATTAAAGTTGTATGACAAAACAATATCTTCTTCATAAATTCAATGAATAAAGCCAATATTGTATACTATATAGGTCAAGCTGCCAAAAATTACTACAACTACATAAACATAAATAACATATACAGAGGCTTTAAGCATTCTTAAAAATCAATAAAACAAAACATAAATTAAAAATAACAATCTACAACACCAAAACAATAACATAAATATAATTACTACAACACAGTAAACAATAACATTCTTAAAAATCAGTAAAACAAAACATAAATTAAAAAAACAAATACATAAACACATAGATATAGAGAGAGTAATAGAGAGACGGGAGGGAGGGAGAAGAGTGACTGAAGGAGAAGAGGAGGGTGGATTGCCGTGAGTGAGGAGAGGGAGGGATGGGTTGCTCGGGTCAATGAGAGAACAAAGAGATGGGGTGGAGGGATGGGTCGCATACCTGCGTCGCCGTGAGCGACGGCGCCGTGAGCCGTGCGTGAAGGAGAAGAGGGTTTTACGATTTAGGGATTTTTGATGTTAGGCATTTCTTTTTTATTTTTTTCCTGTCAAAGTAAATGAAAGGGTAAATGGGTAAAATTGGTCATTTGGCTAAAATATTTTGAAAGTAGGTTATTGTGCAAAATGCACTATAAAAGGGGTCTATTTCCACCAATTTCTCTTGATGTATTTTGTAAGTCATTATTGATACCCAAGCACTCTGCAAAAATTATTAAAGAACTCAAATTGAAATAATTGATAGTTTGTAACACTTGATTCTCTATTCATAATAATATTGACCCGTAAACTAAGTAAATTTAATTATTGAACTACGTAAAAATTGCTATCTCTTTTCTTTCAGTCTTATTCTTATTTAATTGGTTAATTGCTCTTTTTTTTTTTGTTGACGAAATCTTACATCAACATATACTAGTTTCAGTAAGAAAATTATTTACAAAATGTTACTAAATTTTATTAATATTAGTTTATGCAATGCAAATTGATTTTAGATAGGGTTATTTTTGGCATAAACACCATATGTTTTCAGTTTTACACACTTATATATCACATCTTTTTTTTTGACGAATTATATACCAAACGTTATGATTTGGCCAATTTTGTCACTACCACACAGTTAACTAGGGAAAAAAAGACACGTGTAGGGCTCTGAATAAATCTCGTTTATTTTTGTCAAAAACTTATAAAACAAAATTAAAACATAAAACTAAAATCAAAACCCAAAAAACTAAAACCCATTCCTTCAAAAACAGAAACCCCAAAAATCAAACACTCAAATTATCCCTATCTCTCTCTTCGGGTCAACACCAGTGGACACAAACCATTTTCGATGGTGTAGCTTGAAATCGACAACGGGAAATGCTTTCTCTTCATCTCACGTAAGCCATCGAAGCAATTGGCAAAGAGTAAGCCCTCGTAGTAACTCTGGGATGAAGAAAGATTTTTCAAAATCTAGGGGTCCTGACACTTGTCACTATGGGGAACCATGATTTCAAAGGACGTCATGGACATACGCTAATCCTAAAAGAAGGGTCATTGCTTGCTGGAAGATAAAGGTAAGATCATTGTCCCTTAATTTTTTCTTTTTTTTTTGTTTAATCACGGGTTCTTTGTTGCCTTTTTCATTTTATTTTTGTTGAATTTCCAATCAGTAGGTGGGTGTAATTTTTTTCATTGGGTTGACCTTGAAATTTGTGAAAGAAAAAAAAAGTCATACCAGAGTTGTTGAGGAGAATTAGGGAGCAGGAGCATGAGATTAGCAATATCAAAGAGCCACTGCGGGCTATGGAAAATGAAAACCAAATTATGGGACCAATGGCATGTGGAACTTGCTATTTGAGAGACCAAGCTAATGAAAATATGGCTGGCCTTGTTTGGATTTGTAAAAATTTCAACTTAATATTGTTGATGTCTATATTTTTTGTTGTTGTGTCTGTTTGGTTAAAGAATTGAACTTGTAGTTTGAATCAATCAATGTTTGTATATTGACAATGAAAATGGAATTTGTAGCTAGTATTTTGCATCAATGAAATTTTATTTATTTTGAATCCAAAATGCTCTTGCAAGTTGTCTTTTTAAATGTTGCAAATGGTATTTTGCGTGATTTTGCACTAGTAAATAAGCCATAACCAGTAAATAGTTGTTGCATCATAATTAAGTCAATTTGAGTGCCATTATCATGTCCCTATTTAGTAATTCAAAAGCCATAAACAAGACATAAACTAGTAAAAAGATCCTGCACTAGTACAAAATTCTTATAGTTTTAAACTAGTACAGTTAGCCACAAAATAGTAAAGTATAGAAGTTGCTCAGTTATCCATCCACCCTAAATATTTAAACAAAAGAAGTTGCTCTACACATGTACAAAATGATATGTTCTACACAAAATGATCTGTTCCATCCCTTCTTCTACACAGAAACCAACATTACAAAATGAGTGGTTCTATAGCAAGTCTAAAATTCATCCTTGTTGTTACTGAGATCCAGATGCTTGTTCCTTTGCTTTTTGTCTCTTTCTCCTCTAATTCCTCTTCACTGTCTCCTGAAGTGAGTTAGCCTTAAATGGTCTACCTCTCTTCTTAGTAACTTTGGGCTACAACATATCACAATCATTAACATATCAATTAGTTTTCAGTAATATCACAAACAATAACATATCACATAAAAAAAAAACTGATGACAGTGGATAAGAGTGTACCTCCTTAACAACTTCATTTTGGCAAGTCTTCTTAGAATGTCGAGTCTGCTTACATCTGCTACAGTGATTAGCTTGGCCCTTCCTTGAAAGTGTTGTAGCACCTGGTGGAGGTTCATCATTGCTTATGTTTATCTTTTTCTTTGGTCTTCCAGGTGGACTAGGCATGAGCTCAATTATCCCAACATATGCATCCATGTATGCATCTTTTTTATACCAGTCATCAACAAAATCATAATGGTTCAATCCTAATCCCCATATAGAAGCTAAATCACGGAGACATGGTATTCCAGATAATTGGAAAGCCCTACAAGTGCACAGTTTCTTCACCAAATCAACCACAAAGGTTGTTGCTCCTTTATATGTTACTGAAAACCGAGCATTTCCAGCCATTGTTGAGTAACATTCCATGGCTACTTTCTTGTGTTTCTCAATAACCACAAAGATCCTTTTACCAACTGGATTTACCCATTTCTTAACTTCTTCCCTTTTGGTGTTGAATCTGCACATAAGTCAAAATCGCTAACAGTGTTACAATTGCATTGTCTCTTGTAGGCATGATAGTTGAGTTAAAGCTTTCACAAAGATTGCTAAGACACATATCACACTTCACAGCTTCTCTAAAATGTGATTTGCTCCATTCTTTAGGGCCTTTTTTTCAGCAACCATTTGTAAGCATTCTCATCTACTTCTTTCAGAGTATTCATTCTTTAAGTAAACTCCACAGGTGTAGTTGCCCGTCAGCCCCATAACATTTGTTTTAATATCAAACCAGGATGTTCTTTTTTGAAGTTGGAGTGCAAATGCCTCACACAAAACTTGATTTCACTTCCAATCATAATGTCAGCCAAAGCTTTTTCCAAACCCTTCTGTCGATCACTCATCATTGTGAAAATACTTGGGTTTTCAATGCCAAGTTCCTCAACTATTAAATTCAGAAACCAAGTCCAGTTTTTAGTGTTTTCCTTCTCAGCAATCGCATATGCCACTGGAAATTGTGAATTGTTTGGGTCTATACCTACAGCAGCCAATAAAATTGTAATGACCCAAATTTCCTAATAAGGTTTAGGACCTTGAGTAGGAGGCCGGGAGGGCCATAATTGATTTATTATGCCATTAAATAATTATATGCATGATTATGTGAATTATATTATTATATGATGATAAATGCATGCATATGGGTCAACTTTTCATCATAAGGGCATTTTGGTAATTTGGCCCGTTGAGGGCATATTTGTATATTTTCATGCATGTTGGTGAATTATGAGTAAGACCACATCGTAATGTGGATTTGTTAGAGCCATTCAACATGAGACGATCTTTGAATGCAAGTTATCGGTTTGGTCGTAACGGGGTTAATTTCGGGGCTCGGGGTGAGCCTTGAGGTAATTTGGTGATTAGTACATTACCGGGAATTAAAGAGTAATGGGATATGATTTATTAGCATTTGAGAATATTGGGAATAATGGGAATTGGAGGGTGTTAATTATGATTAACGAGATAGACGGGAAATGACGATTTTTCCCTTGGTGGTTGTTAGGGGTTTTATTTAAGTCTAGGGGAAATATTGTCTTTTCACCTAAGGATAGATATAAACCATTGAAGGCTGTAGAAACCTTGCAAAAACAGAGCATAGTTTCCTTCTTCTCCCGATAGTTTTTCTTCTCCTTTTCTCTTTGAATTTTGAGCTCCATTTGAGGAATCAAGCTAAGGAAGTGAACCTTGAGGGTCTAGGGTTGTGTTCCACCATTGAAGGGGGTTCCATACTGAGCTTGAGATAAGTTTCTATCCATTAGAATTATGGTTTTTTGCTCTATTTTCATTTGGTTTTGAGCTTGAATTCTAGTTTGGATAGTTGAGAATTGATGGGAGTTTTTGGCAAAGATTGATTGGGTTATGATGCCTGGACTTGTAGAGTGGATAATTGGGTTCATTTGGGAGTTTGAATGAAGTTTGGGATCCGTTTGTGAAGCTTGGAATTATAAAACTCGAAGGAGGAAGAACCAGGGATGTTTAAGCCTGGTCTTAGCGCTATAGCGCCCAAGGGAGGGCACTACAGCTCTGTCCAGGGCCAGACAGCTCTGGTTGTAGCGCTGGGATGCTAGGGGGCAGCATTGTAGCGCTACCCTACTTTTCCTGATTCATATTTTGGGCACTTTTGAGAGTTTTTGGCTCGGGGTTTCAATTCCTAAGGCTCGGGATCGAATCTATTAATCGTTTGAGTATGATTCGAGGTTCCGGGAGTGAGTTTAGGTCAAGAACATTTTATTGTTGATTACGGTAATTGGATTCCATATTTGGTATGACTAGGTGACTGCTAAGGGATCAAATGATTGATCGTTCTCAAGGGTCGTTCATTTGTTATTTCTCGCTCGAACCAGAGGTAAGAAAACTGCACCTAGTATGTGATGCATGAGAAACATGTGATTAGGGCATGACATGAATATTGAATATGAGATTGATCGAAGCTTGAGTCTCTGTAAATGTACATGATCATAATTATGCTAGTGAATGTTAAGTAAGCATGTTGAATGCCCTACATTTGGATATTTGACATATGATATATGCCTGGATGCATTGCTTACTTGTGAGTGGAACTGACTCCATAGTCAGAATCGCCAATGGTGTTAGTATTGACTATGAAGCTGTGACTCATTAGTCAAGTTCAATAGTAATACTCAGCACTGGTCGTATAGAATTGACGTATGAGTCAAGAACGGTATTAGCATGTTTAACGCAAGCCGAAAAGATTAGATCTAATCGACATAAGCATTGAATGAATCATCATGAGCATTAATGCTTGACCGACCTCAAGTTCGATGAAAACTAAAAGCGCTTGTCTAGCCTAATGGCTAGTTACTTAGAGTCAGGGCCAGAAGGCCCACGTGACTGCATCGTGACATGGCTAAAGGTGCGGAGCCCAAGTTAGTGACTCATTCATCAGTCACTCATCTGATTCAAGTTTGTGACTCCATAGTCACTCATCTGATTTAAGTTAGTGACTCACTCATCAATCACTCATCTGATTTAAGTTAGTGACTCACTCATCAATCACTCATCTGATTAGGGCTACACGCCCCAACATGATTACCAGAATCTCAAGCGTTAATCACTCATCTGATAAGGGCTACACAACCCAACATGATTATCATAATCTCAAAGTGTTAATCACTCATCTGATTAGGATTCACTTGATAGTCATCCATACAGGAGGGCAGGATCCGCAATCATTGTCTCGACTTATTTGCATGCATGAATAGGGCTATTATTGCTAAGCATGCCTATTATGATTTAGTAACATGTTATTACTGTTCATGATCATATTGAGTTTTCTTGTTGAGCTTTGGCTCACGGGTGCTATGTTGTAACGACCCAAAATCACTATTATGGCTTAAGGGCCTTGATTAGTGTGCCGGGAGGGCACAATTGGCTTATGTGTGTATTTATTAAGTTAATGTGTGAATATATGATAAGCATTCTTGTATGGTTATATGAATGTAAATGTGGGTATATGTTACATTTATGAGAACCACATTATTATGTGGGTAAGTCTGCAGCGTGCGACTCGAGGCTATCCTAGGGAACTAGCTAGCATGAAGTCACAACGGGGCTTAATATTTGACTTGGGGCAAGTCAAGGGATAATTCGGTTACTAGATGATTATTTGGGTTATCGGGTTATGGAAATAAATATAAGGAGATATATTTGAGGTTAGGAAGCCTAGGCGAGAATATTGGGGAATTTTACCATTTTGCCCTCGGGGACGTTTTCAGTACCCCGAGCCTCGAGATTGATTTAATTAGCTAAGATTAGACTAAGTAAACAGAAATCAGTAGAACAAAAGAAGGAAACCGACCCATTTTTACTTCTCTCTTCCTGCTCTTTCCTCTCTCAAGAAAGCTATAGAAGCCTAAGGAGAACTCAACTGGAAATTCTGTGCTTTGAGCTGAATTAGTGAAGGATTAGCCCAGTTCTGACTAAGAAGCACTCAACCAGGATCAAGGTAAGAATTGAATCTCACTCTTGATTATTAGAATTCTGAGTTTTGGCTGAGTATTAAAGGTGTTTATGGTTTTGATGTTCAAGGACTGAATTGAAGCTGAGAAGCTTGCGTTTTAGCTCATTAACTGTTAAGGAAGTGGTTCATCAAAGAAGGTAAGCTTCAATTCATAGTTTAGAGCTTAAATTCTAAGTTTTCATGACTGGTTTTTGAGTTCTTTAGTTGTTGGGTTTCAGAAATCAAAATGGGATTTTAATGAGTTTTTAAGCTGGATTTCTGTTGGATTATGCTGTTAGAATCATGTTGAAAGTCTTGTGATTAATGGGTTTTGGAATTAGGGAGCTTTGGGGTGGTTTTGAATAAGGTTAGGATGTTAGGAATGGTGGATTTTCTGAGCACGAAGGGTTAGGCCGCAGCTTTGTTCTAGAGCGTTATGGCCCTACAAAGCAAGGAAGAGCCAAGGAGGCTCTGCAGTGGGGAAGCACCGCGGCGCCACATGGCAGGGCCGCGGCGCGTGTCTGCCTTCAGAGAGGCTTAGCCTCTGTTTTAGGGGCGGGCTGCGGCTAGGTTTCAAGGGTCGCAGCCCTTAAGGGCATCTTTGATCTTTTGGAGGTTTTAAGAGAGGGAACCTAACCTAGGGTGCTCGGGATCAATTCCACCACCGTGATTGGTGGAATTCGATGTCCCGGAAGCTAGAACTCCACTCGGAAATATTACCGCGATTATTAATGCTACTCCCTATCTTGGTTGTGACTAGGTGTTAAGCTAGGGCTCGGGAAGCAGATCGTGCTCGAGAGGCATCGCTCGTAATCAATGAACTTGGGAATTAAAGGTAAGAAAACTGCACCCGGTTGTGGAATTATAATGGGACTAAGGGTTCCCTATTTTGTATGCTTTGTAAAGAATGGCATTATGCCATGTAAACAGTAAACCAACGGCATAAGAGTGCCGAAGTTTACACTAGTGCACAGGGCGCGGCTCGGCCACTGGTAGCTGAGGACAGCTTGTTATGCACTGAGCTCGGTTCAAGCGGGTCGAAGTCAGTGGGGTAAACAGAGGGTGCGACCTAAAGTGTCGACCCTGACTATTATATGATTTGTTAGTTATTATTGTTTGGTGAGTTGTTATGCTGTATAGCTGGGTGATGATTAATTGACTCTTTGGTTGAATCTCCATGCTTTCTGAATATTGTGGTATGTTAAGTGTATGAATGTGCTTAAGGGTATTATTGCTTGTTATGTAACATGATGTGTTTTCTTCCTGAGCCTTGGCTCACGGGTGCTACGTGGTGCAGGTAAAGGCAAGGGAAAGCTTGATCAGCCCTGATTTGGAGAGCTCTGAGAGCAGAATGTACATGATCAGCTGCTCAGCCGCCACGGTTGAAGGGAGACAGGGACAGGAATATCATAAACTTATGTTTTGCCTTTAGAAAGGCTGGTGGTTATCTGTACATTGGAAATTTTGTAAATAGACTTTTAAACGTTATTTCTTTTGGGATCCCATATGTAAATATTTAATTATATGGTAAGTATCTTTTGAGACCAAAACCTTTTAACCTTAGCACTTTAATGACTTTAGAATTCACGTTTTTAACTGTTTGACTTGATTAGCAAGTCCTGCACCTTTACAAATACACAGTGTAGCGGTCTTGGCTATCCAGGGCGTTACATATGTGGTGCAGGTAAAGGAAAAACAAAGTTGGACCATCCTTGAGTTGGAGAGCTTAGGTGACGATGTGTACATATGCAGCTGCTCGACCGCCACGGCTAATGGTTGAAAGAGAAACTAGGGTTAAACCCTATTTGGCTGCTTAGGTCGGCTGGTTGTAAATTTTTTGTTGTAATTAACCTTTAAATTATATTTTTGGGATCCCAATGTATACAGTAAACGTTTTAGTGAAACGTTATATCTTAACCAAAAATTTTAACCCTAAACCGCTAATCATACTTAGTTACACGATTATGGCCAAATGACTTGATTAGCGAGTTTAGCACTGTTTAAAATGCACACTGTAACGGTCCCTGGGTAGTAGGGCATTACAAACATACCCCTGCAATAGCCTTTCAAGAAACACCCATCCAGTCCTTGCAAAGGCTTACAACTATTATTGAACCCATCCTCACAAGCCTTCAAGCAAATATAAACCCTCTCAAATACTCTTTGGCCACCAACAAGGTTAGTTTTAAGTAAAGTGGTGCTACCTGGGTTTGTCTCCATTAGCTACCTACAGTAGTCACCAAGGATTAAGTATTGATCCTTCACTGAACCCTCCAACAGATTTCTTGCATAAGCCTTAGCCTTGTTAAAAATGGTTTGTGTCATATTGCTGAATTTTTTTTTCTGGGTCGTTCCTGTGAATCCTTTGTAGTCCATGTTTGGATTAAGTCTGAACTGCTCCAAGAAATACTTGGCTAACCAAGTGCTTGTCGCAAGTTTGTTGTTGAACACTATCCCACAGTGGTGTTATGAATCGTACTTGTTTATCCTAACAGTCTTCTTATCATCACCCTGAACTCTTCCATAAATAAACCAATCATAACCTTCACCCTTGCATTTGGCTTTTATTCTAGATTTGTCATTTAAAACAAACTTGTATGTTTTATTATTGTTAATAAAATGATCTTTCAAGGCCTCCCTTAGATGCTCCATAGTAGGAAATTCCATCCCAAGCGTGAACTCAAATTTCTCAAACTTGTTAGCAGGATTGTATTCACTCTTAATCTTTCTAATAGTGGCTCATGATCACTACACATGCTGTTAAGATCATCCTCAGATATTAGTCCTTCAGAATCAACATAATCTTGCTCATTTCAATGCTTTGTCATTGAAGACCACCACTTTCTTGGATCATTTGTGTTCTATAGATCCTTTTTATGTTCACCATCATCATCATAATCTTCCTCTTCCAACAGAAAATCATCATCTTTCTCAGCCTTCCTCTTTCCATTTCTCCTCTTCTTATTAAACTTCCTCAGGGGCTGCTTGCCTTTTCTTTTAGTCTCAACCGTTGTGTTATCTTCTAATTCAGGTGCTACTTGGTCTTCTTGAGTACATGGTCTTCTTGAGATGGTACTTGGACTTGGGGTGGGAAGGGTTCTTCTGTTTCATTAGTTTGAGGTGGTACTTGGGCTTGGGGTGGGAAGGGTAACTTTGTTTCATGATCTTGAGGTGGTATTTGGGCTTCGGGTACTTTGAAGTTAGGTTCATGGGCTTCATGAGTTTGAGGTGGTACTTGAGCTTGGGGTGGGAAGGGTAACTCTGTTTCATGGGCTTTGAAGTTGGGTTCATGGGCTTCGGTTTCAACTGGTTCTTGGGGTTCAAAATAATCATCTCAGGCCAAGATTTCTTTTTCTTCGTCACTGTCCAAAACAACCAAATTAGGAGCATCATCTACCTCTTCGACATCATTCACGTCCACATCCTCTTCATTACCATCAGTGAAAAATCCCTCAGGAAAACCCTCTGCATTTACTACAACATCCACATCCACTTCAGCACCATCTGGTAACTCTTCAATTCTACATTTTGGTAGAGTGACAGTTTCAGAGTAAGAAGATATCAACCATCCTATACCTCCTTGTTTTCATATCAAAGATCATTACCCTAATATCTTCATCTAAACTAACATGGCACCTTTGTGTACAAAGTTCCCATATGGCCTCCATCGAAAACCAACAGGCAACTCATACCCAATATCCATTGCAATTTTCTCCCCCCCCCCCCCCCCTTCATATTTTTTCTCATCAAAATGAATGAACCACCTCCCACCATGATGCACACTAATTGTGAATAACTCAAACTTCAAATCTGCCAATAAAGAAAAAAATACATTGATTATATTCCAGTTAAGTGCATATATTTTTTTCTATAATATGGTCCCATTCCTATTCCTCATTTAGACAAAGCCAAAGAGCCTCTAAAAAGTTTGACAATGATCAGAGAAATGAAAAAACCCCACCACAATGCTTTGTTTTAGCCTAAGACAAAAATGCATTATTTTAGCCTAACAGTGACAAAATCCCACGTCCCAAAGCATTACAATACCCACTTCTTTTCCCTTTTACTCAATCAAAAATATTCCAAATAAATACCATCACAGTCAATGAACATGTCAACCTACACATAATTCCAAAAACCAGTACCCCACACCAAATTAATAATACACCAAACTAAAAATAAAACTCACCCACACCAAACACTTTATAGACTAAACCCCATAAAAAGCAACAAAAACCATTTCATCACATATATAACAAAGAGAAAGCTAACTTACCATACTCAGGGGGTTACTCCCCAGGAAGGCGCTAAATATGCATTGGTGACTCTTCCTCTTCGTCTGGTCTAGTTCATCTTCCTCATGGTTTGCTTCGTCTTCCTCTTCGTCTTCCTCTTCCTCTTCGTCTTCCTCTCGTAAGCTGTCGAAAATGGTTTATGTGTCCTCTGGTGTTGACCCGAAGAGAGAGAGGGGGAGAATTTGAGTGTTTGATTTTTGGGGTTTCTGTTTTTTAAGGAATGGGTTTTAGTTCAAAAATGGTTTGTGTCCCCTGGTGTTGACCCAAAGAAAGAGAGGGAGGGAGAATTTGAGTGTTTGGGTTTTGGGGGTTTTGTTTTTGAAGGAATGGGTTTCTGCTTTTTGGATTTTTGGTTTTTGATTTTAGTTTTATGCTTTAATTTTGTTTTATAAGTTCTTGACAAAAATAAACGGGATTTATTCAGAGTTGTACACATGTCTTTTTTCCCAGTTAACAGAGTGGTAGTGACGGAATTGGCCAAATCATAACGTTTGGTATTTAATCCGTCGAAAAAAAAGATGTGGTATATAAGAGTATACAACTGAAAACATGTGGTATTTATGCCGCAAATACCCCTTTTAAATATTAGTTTGAGCAAGAAACTTATATACAAAAGTTATTAGTTATTGGTTATATAA
Source organism: Humulus lupulus (assembly GCF_963169125.1). Lineage (NCBI taxonomy): Eukaryota > Viridiplantae > Streptophyta > Magnoliopsida > Rosales > Cannabaceae > Humulus > Humulus lupulus. The sequence goes on along the minus strand of NC_084796.1, from coordinate 55,306,019 downwards.
GATTTTGCAATGCAAACGGTTACGGACTATTTTTATTAACTATTTTTTTTTTTTTGAAAAAAATTAATGATTATATTGATTAAAAAGATAAATTCTCATCTACCTAATAGATTTTACAATATCACTAATTCTTATCCACCAAATTTGACCCAGACACGTCTAGAGTACAAAGGCATATCAAAGTCTAAGCTTTGTCAATAAAATGGGCCATTAGATTCCCTTTACGAAATCATTAACAAGGTGTCAAGGACTATCTTGATAAAGCGACGGAACCACCATACCATCAAAGATATTAGAAACTAAAACATCAACAAATATAGTGGTTTATAAACACCAACAACTTGAGGCATTATTAACTACGCTAAAGCAGGAATTAAAACAAAACAAAAAAATAGCATAAAACAAAATAAAGAGGCAGCCCAACACCATTGCCTCACACAAGAAATGGTTATCGCATACTAGCCATTCGAGAACTAACTAGAGTGGAGTACGAAGCTGATACCCATATCAGATATGACCCCAACCTCGCAAACAGATGCACACTCGATGCCAAAAATCAATCCAAGTCCACCGTATCAATAGATCGGAGCCACATCTACATCTCATCTCACCAACATATCAAAACCCACCACCCCAAAGCAAAACTTACCACCACCAAAACAAAGTCCACCCCTAAAAACATTGCAGAAACAACAAAATAAAAACATTATTAACTAAGCTAAAACAGAAAATAAAACAAAACAACAAAATAGTATAAAACAAAATAAAGAGACAGCCCAACACCATTGCCGCTGACAAGAAAAGGCTATCGCATACCACTTGTCCCACCTATATAATATTTTGCAATGCAAACGGTTACAGACTATTTTTATTAACTATTATTTTTTTTTTTTGAAAAAAAATGAATGATTATATTGGTTAAAAAGACAAATTCTCATCTACCTAATAGGTTTTACAATATCACTAATTCTTATCCACCAAATTTGACCCAGACACGTTTAGAGTACAAAGGCATATCATGCTCTAAGCTTTGTCAATAAAATGGGCCATTAGATTCCCTTTACGAAAAACATTGACAAGGTCTCAAGGACTATCTTGATAAAGCGACGAAACCACCATACCATCAAATACATTAGATACTGAAACATCAACAAATATAATGGTTTATAAACACCCACAACTGGAGGCATTATTAACTATGCTAAAACAAAAAATAAAACAAAACAACAAAATAGGATAAGACAAAATAAAGAGGCAGCCCAACACCATTACCTTTGACAAGAAATGGCTATTGCATACTAGCCATCCGAGAACCAACTAGAGTGGAGTACGAAGTTGATACCCATATTAGATATGACCCCAACCTCACAAACAGATGCACACTCGATGCCAAAAATCAATCCAGGTCCACCGTATCAATAGATCAGAGCCATATCTACATCTCACCTCACCAACATATTAGAACCCACCACCCCAAAGCAAAACTTATCACCACCAAAACAAAGTCCAACCCTAAAAACATTGCAAAAATAACAAAATAAAAACATTATTAACTAAGCTAAAAGAGAAAATAAAATAAAACAACAAAATAGTATAAAACAAAATAAAGAGACAGCCCAACACCATTGCCACTGACAAGAAAAGGCTATCACACACCACTTGTCCCACCTAGATCTCACCTCACCAACATATTAGAACCTACCACCCCAAAACTTACCACCACCAAAAGTCCCCCCCCCCCCCCCCCAAAACACAAAACCACGTGACCTTCAACATTAGGGGAAACAACAAGCTCATGCAGCCCCTCCCTCACCAAACCAAGAATTTCATTGAAGCACACCTTTGACCATCCCTATGAACCACCCCACGCCGGTGAATGATTTATTTACGTGCATTTCGTCAATCTGAATTAGTTTATTGACACATATAAAATAAAAAATAAATTATTTTAATAAAATAAAATATAAAATAATAAATAAAATATTAATCATTAAAGTTTATAAAACTACATTGAAAATAAAACTCAATAAAAATGATAATAAATAAAAAATAAAACTTTATAAAATTTAATAAGAGACTAAATAATTTAAATATATTAAAAAATAAGACAAATAAAATGATTAAAAATCATTACATTTTTTAAAATAACTATAATATTTTAACAATAAATATTATTAAATATTACTAAAGGAACCCTATTACTACAAGGTGCATAAAATTCTGTGTACACGAAGTGAGAAGAACAACTATAACAAAAGAAGAAGAAAAAATGTTGTACGTGAAGTGAGAAAACTCACTCAAAAAAAATATTTGCTCACTAACAAAAAATATTAGTTACCAATAATATAAGTTCCGGTTAATGTGGAAGGAAGAAATGAGTATCAAAACTTTTTGTTAGTGAGCAAATAATTAAAATTTTCTTTTGATTTTAAATGTTTGTTATTTCATTTGTAATTGTGAATTTATAAGTTTATAATAAAAATTAATAAAAAAAAATTAATATTTACGGCGAAAGTACTCAAGTTGTCAAAATTTGCACTTAAGTGCTCAAGATTTTTTTTGTGACAAAAGTACTCAATTTCAACTTTTACTTATACCGTTAGTACCTACTGTTAATTTTGTTGTTAGATGATAATGGCAGGTATTAACGGTGCAAGTAAAAGTTGAGTTTTTGTGCTTTTGTCATAAAAAAGTTAACTTTAGTACCTTCGCCGCAAATATTCCTAAAGAATACTAACATTATTCTTTTATTGCTTGGGTTACATTTTGGTAACTTATTATTTTTATTACTTTAAAATGTGTCATTGTTTGGTAATTTTTTATTATTTTGATTACATTTAAAATGTGTCACCATTTGGTTACTTTTTGGTAACTTATTCTTTCCATTACTTTTAAAATGTTACGGTTTTGTTGCTTTTTTATAATTTATTATTTTGATTACATTCAAAATGTGACATTGTTTAGTTACTTTTATGTAATAATTTATCTAACCGCAAAAAAAAAAAAAACAACACTAAGAAGAAAAAGTATAAGAACAATAATTAACAAATTTTAGATTTGTTAACAATATGAAAGAAGAAGAATTAGAAGAAAGAGGGCGAGAGAGACTGTCAACAAGAGAACGAGGAAGAGATCGCCAACTATCTACACCATATTTCCATCGAGAGAGAAAGAAGGGATGGAAGTCGTTGTAAAGAAAGAGACAATGATCTAATAACTAAACAAATTAGAGATAAATAAGAAGAGAGAAAAAGGAAGAGAGATAAAATACTAGGTAGTTTGAACAAAATTAGGTGCAACATCAAAAACATGTATAAAAGATATGTTAATTAATTATTATCATTAAATATGGTATACATTCACTATAAAAAAAGGTATTGAAAGTTTTTTTTTTTAAAATAAAAAAAGTGAGTTAGTTTTGTGATAATTTTCTAAATTCTAGTAAAGTGATGTAATTTTTCGTGAAAATTACAGAATACACTGTATAACCCAAAATCTGAAATATATGGTTTCTTACATTTATATGGTAAGTTATTTCAAATATACGGTTCTTTAAATTTTTTAAAGGGTTTTTTTAAATCTTATCTTTTAAAAAAAAAAAACTAAAGGTAAAAGTAAAGGAAGAAAGTGTAGTATATCATGTGTGTTGAAACTTCTCCCCTCTTCTCATTCCCTCTATTATCTCTCTCATTCTCTTCATCTTTCCCCTTTTCTCAATCAGTTCTCTCCATTTTCCTAGTGATCTAACCATTTGTACTCCTCCATGGTGCCATTTTCGTTGGTTTGAGCTCGATTATTTGAGTTTCAAGCTTCCTTCTCTTGATTTTCATTTTTATTTTCGATTATTTGGGGTTTTAGTTCTCATTGAGTATAACTAATTTTTTTTCATGGTCTATTGGTGTGTCCTAATATGTTTAGCCTTTGTGAATTTTTTGTTTAAATATATTATTTCTGTAGCAATCTGTTACATATTTGTAAAGTATGTTTTTTTATGATGACAAGTTTGCTTTCATTTCTTCTTTGGTATATTATATTATGTTTTAGAATATACTCATTCCTCTATAACGATCTATTATATATGTGTGTTGTTGATATATGCAACTTGCTAGTTGGGGCTAGCAAAGGAGATACTCTGATATGATGTTTGGGTGTTGTGATACCTTGTAGGTGACTTAGTGATTGTGTATCTACGAGTTAGCTTGCTTTGATTGTGATATTTCATGGCTTCCTTTGATTATATAGTTCTTTGTAAAGAGTTGCTAGTTGGTACGGTAATTTGATTCTATTTTTTCGATGTATGAGATAAACTTATACATTACAATTATTTTTTAAGCTATATTATGGTTGTGTAACAATATGTTACAAACATATCCTGGTTATGTGAATATCTGTTACAAATTAGTTAATATGTTTATTTTATACATTGTTGTAGTCAGAGTATATTAACTCTTAACAAATCTGTTAATAATTATTTTTTGGTTCTGTAATGATCTATTTCAAGTTTGTTAATACCTATTCTGAATATGTAATGATCAATTACAAGTTTGTTAATGTTATTGTAGTTACAGTATAATAATTCTTAACATATTTGTTTAATGTAGAATTTAGTTACATTTTAACAATGGCAAAATTTTGTTTTTTTTTAAACTATATATTTAACAAAGGAAAGTTGTCACCAATATTTATGAGCATAAACATTTTTTCTATTTTATAGTTGTTTTATGTGTCCCTATCTATACAATTAAACTGAAGCAAGACCAGTACAGAAAAATCTTGATAAAATCTAGTACAAGACCAATGATGGTTAAAATATCATAACAATTTGTATCAAGTGAAGAACTTTCGTGTAGATTGATCAATCTACAATTGCAGGCATGTTTTTTTTCGAATGATCGTTGATTGTTGTAAACTCCGAGCTGTTATTTTTTTTAGCAGCATTTATTGGGTTAGTCTCAGGTGCAGCTTCACCTTGTAGTTGTTGTGAGTTTGTGGTTATTAATCTCAGGAATATAGTTTTGGGATGGTCTTTATCATGTATTTAGTGTAGTTTTGGGGTGGGCTTTGATGTATAATGGGCTGGGGTGATTCCACCGTAAAAAATGTAATTAATTGTAGTTACCGTACATTTAGAATTTTTTTTTTAGGAAATAACATTTTATATAGGATTTTTAATAGAGTGTGCAAAAATATGGCTTTTTTTTAAAAAAAAAAAAAAAAGTTAATCTATGGTTTTTTTTAAGATTTTTTACTTTTATGAATTTATTCCCATATGTTTTTTTTTATAAAAGTTGGTTTATGCCATAGTTTTACTCTTAATCAAGTTTTATTAACTTGGAAGGGTATGTTTGTAATTTGATTATTTTTTATATTATTTTTATATAACTAATTTTATATTAAATTTTTCTTTGGTTGTTTTGCAAATTTTTTTTTTTTTTGTGATATGAATTTTGTTTATTATTATTTTTTTATTTATTATAAACATTTTTTCCTTTTTTTTTATATTGTACGCTTTTTTTTCTTCAAATTTTGGGTAAGGTAACCAGTTACTTGATTGATTTTTGACAATTATGTAAAAAAGAAATCCTAGAGCTAGATTAAATAACATGTACCAGGAGGAGTAACCAATTACCCTGAGAGGAGTAACCTTCTGCCATAAGAGGGGCAACCAGTTACCATAACGGGGGTGATGGGTTACTCATATTAAATATGAAAAGAAACATCAAATTTGAATGAAAAAAATGAAGAACACTTCATTAAAAAAATGAATAAATAACTGTGATTTTAGTAACATATGTAACCAGTTACCCTAAAGAACCAATAAATATACATACACATCATAATGTGAATGTAACCAATTACCCCCAGAAATATACACACAAAGAACGTGAATGTAACGAGTTACCCTCATAAATATACACACAAAGAACGGGAAGGTAACCAATTTCCACAAATGTGAAGATAGAAAAAAAAATCAGATTCACCTCCTTTCTCTTCTCTCCCTTCTTCTTCATATATATATAAATATATATTTTTTTTTTTTGAAATTTGAATGTTTCCCCCATCAGGGTAACTGGTTACGCATTCACGTTTTCATATTTTTATTAGTTTTTTTTTCCAATTTTTGGTGTTCCTATAAGGGTTACAGTAAAAAGAAAATGCTAAAAAAATTAATTTGAATTTTTTTACATATAGTGGAAAAAACTATAAAAAAAATACAATAATAAAAGATAATAAATAAAAAAAATAGTAAAATAATTATGTAATGTTGAAATATGTGTGAAAAAAAGGAAAAAAAATGGAATAAGAAAATAATAAGTACAAAAACGAAGGTAAAAAAGGAAAGAAAAGTAAAAAAGTATGAAAAAAAACAAAACAAAAAATTGATGAAGGGAAAAAAAATAGATGAATGAATAAAAATGAAAATAAGAATAAGAAAAAATAATGGAAAAAATGAAAGAAAAAAAACTTGAATAAAAAATTGGTCGAAAAAATTAAAAAAAAAAGCTCATATGTATGGGAAAAAAAATAAAATAAAAGGAGAAAATAATAAATACAAAAATGAAGAAGAAAAAAGAAAAAAAACATAAAAAATATGAAAAAAAAAACAAAATAATACAAATGTAATAAAAAAATAGATAAATGAATATAAATGAGAAGAAAAAGAATGGAAAAATAGAAATAAAAAAAATAAATGAAAAATTGGTAGAAAAAAAAAGAAAAAGGAAAAAATGGAAGAAAAATAAGGAAAAAAAGAAAAAAAATAACTGAAAAATTAATTGAAAAATGAAAGAAAAAATAAATAATTGAAAAAAATAAAATAAAATTACCTTCAAAATAAAATAAAATATAAATATGATAAAAAAATGTGGCATTTCTATATTTTAGTTAGCTACTTATTGTGTTTCTCATACTTTAATTTTATTTTTAATAAAATTTTTCATACAAATTAAAAAAAGTATAATTATCATATTTTTACACATTAATAATATAAAAACCATATTTTTTAAAAATTATTTTTTTACGGTATATTTGTAAATTCCCCTAATTTTTCTAGGGAAAATTACAAATAATATGGTAATTTAAAAAAAAAATTGATTTATACGGTAATCCAAAATAATTACTAAAATACGGTTGGTTTATATGCAAAGAGTGGTACGTTTTCCAATCAACTATAAATCTTTTATTCTATTTTCTTTTATATTGTGATAGAATTAAATTATTTATATGAGATATATTAATTGAATATAAACACATCTTGATGGGTTTTTATTGATTTTCAATATTTGAATATTAGTATATATGTACATATAAATATATAATATTCTTAATTTTTTTTTTTGTCTTTTTGTGTCCATTTTTAATGAAAATTCAAGCTTAACAAATAATATAATAATAAAAGTGATAACATCATAGCTACTATCTTCAATAAAGTAGATTAATTTATTTTTATTTAAAAAGAATGTATTTATTAATATTAAAATAAATATTTATACAAGTTACAATATACTGTTAATTAAAATTAATATTAATATTAATAACTATATGTTACAATATATAGTTAAAGAAAATCACAATATTATTATTCTTTATAAAAATATTATATATATTTTTTAAATCATAGCTAGTCAAGTCTCAACACTCAATGTTAAACCAAAATCATAATATAATCCAAGTTTCAAGTTTTGTTACAAAAATATATTTAAAGTTAAAAAATTAGTTTTGTAAATCTTTGTAATAATCATGTTAAATAAATTTATAAATAATTATGTAAATGTGAGTTACAAAAATAAACTTTTTAGTTGTGAAATTAGTTTTGTAAATTGTTGTTACAAAAATGTAAAACTTGTTTAAAAAAAAATATTGTATTTCACCACTACATTCAATAAAGTGTTTTATAAATAATGAATATCTTAAATTTGTATTTTTAAGTTGTATAGCATAAATATGATGATTCATGTAATTTTTTGGTACAATATTGTAATAATATAAAAAAATATAATATTTTTATGTATATTTTGTTTATGATTTCTTAACTATAAAATATTTTCGTAAATATTAGTTACAAAAATATATTTCTTAGTTGTAAAACTAGATTTGTAAACTATTGTTACAAAAATAAAAAATTTAGTTACAAATTTGTTTGTAAGTTTTATCTACAAAAAAACAAAAAAACAAAATCTACAATTCTATAACGGATTTTGTAAATATTATTTACAAACACGTAACAGATATTTACAAGTTTGTAACAGATATTTACTAATTTGTAAACGTTGTTCACAAAAAAATGTATTTTACAACTTTTATTTATGATTTTGTCATTCCGTATTTATAATTTTGTCATTCCGTATTTTTGTAATGCACCATATTTTTCAGATTTTTTGTAACTTTTAGTACATTTTTGTAGATTTCCCATTTTTCTAATCTTTTAGACAAAGTGAATGGGCCAAATCTATTAAGAAATCTTTTTGGTCCAATAACTTTCAAAACTCAACACTAGCTCTCCTTTTTTTTTTTTTTTGATTTTTTCATAAATATAGTTTTTTAGCTATTAATATACAAAAATATGGTAATTAAACTTTTTTTTATTTGTACAGACAAATTTAATTAAAAAAAATCAGATTATGTGAAAAAAATATAGCATAATAATAATTTTTTACAAAAATATGGCATAATAATGATTTTTTTACAAAAATATGAGAAAAAAATATCATAAAAGGGAATACAAATTTTAAAAAGCCATAAAATAATACTTGTATAAACAAAGTCATATTTTTTAAAACCTTATTGAAAAACCCATATATAAAATGTAATTTTCACTTCTTTTTTTCGTTTCAACACTAGCTCATTTTATAATAACAGCAATCGTCAACAATTTTTTGCAACCTAATAATAATCTTCAACTCAAAGTGGACTAAGAGTAAATTTTTTTTTTTGGTGGAAAGACTGAGTATTTGGGTAAAGAACATGATATTCTTCTTGTCACTGCAGATGGACAATACCATTCTCAAGTCTCATTCATAATAGAGATGTATCAATCAGACCCTCTCTTTCATCCTTTTTTTCTTTTGTCATTTTCTCTTTCGGCATGGGATTCGATGCACCATGCATATCCATACGAATAAGACCACGAAACCTAATAGAAATATGTTATGTACGTTTCGTATCGTAAAGTAAATTACATAAACAGCGTAGGGTTTAATTAGGAGAAACACCAAAGTTGGTATTGAAAGTGACAAACCCTCTTTCTCTTATGTACTTTTTTATCTTGATTAATATCATGTGACCAATAGAATCAAGTTAATATCCTCATAATTAGATTCGTTCAAGTAAATAAAACATACAAATATATATATATATATATATCTATACAAAAACAAATAACAAATTAAAATTTGTCTTTGCTTTTGAAACGTTGGTTGAGTGGATTGTGACAAGCACCCCATGAAAGTCCTTTTTTCTTAAATGATACTTTAGCATATAATTTAATACTCACATATTTATAAAATTATATTTTTACTTTGGGGAATAATACCTAATAAATTTTATAGGTTTTTTTTTTCTAATAAAAAAATAGAGATGGATAAAGCCATCTCTATTTGTCATGTATAAATGATGAGCTTTCTTCCTTCACTCCTATATTTGATATTCCTTCCTTCCTCAATGCCCTTGTATTGAGACGTACAAAAGATAAAGACAGTGCTTATGCATATAGTATAACATAATGCGCACATATTATAAAATTAGCTACATTTAGAAAATTTTCTTTATTTATCTCATATGTATGTATATATACTTTCTTTATAACAAGCTTTTAACTAGTGACTAATACTATTGATGCTCTACAGGATATAGTACATAACTAAAAGATTATTTTTTGCCATTTCTTCTTCTGAAAAACACAAAGACAGAAGGGTTCAAACTTCAAAAATAAAGGCATATATCCTCCTTTATATAATAGAGAAACAGATAATACAGCCATTGAATTTTTTAGAGTAAAGTTTTTGGGATTCTTTGCTTTGAGTGATTTCTTTAATTCTACTTTCTTGAGAAAACAGGAGTGTGAATCTTTTTTAATTGGTGTAAAAGTGAGTTCATAGTACTTAAAAGTAAGGATAAGGAGAAAAGATAGCAGCCAAGCCAGCCAAAGGTCCTCTGCATCAGAATCCACTTGCATTAAAAAGACACACACTCCCCACTTGGCTCACAATACATGTCCACTTTTAGTGATGAAATACTCTGATTAAACAATTCTCTATAATTGGTAGCTGAAAATAACAAAAGAAAAACAACCCAATCAAAAGCAACAAAAAAATAAATTAGGAGTGATTTGTCTCTTATGGAACCACTTGAATTTTTTTACCGAGAACTTCCTTCGGTCATTTTTCTTGCTAATCTGATATAAAACAATATTCATATCATTTCTAAATGCATAATCTATTACTTATATATTTCAGTCATTCATCTAATTAGTTTACATAAAATTCATACTAATGGGGTTTGCCAACGAGTTTTGATAACACTTTTTTTTTGACACTAAATTCACTAATTTATACTCAAATACATAAAGATATCTATCCAAATTTCTTTCAAAATTTCAAAATTACACTCCTTTCATTAAATTTTTCCTTTTAAAAAAAAAATATTTTATTGTGAGAAAGACTTTGATAGGAGAGTCCCTACGTAAAAGAGAGTCTCTTATTTCTGGTACCTGAATAAGTTATAACTCTAATTTTTTTTTATATGATTGTATATATTATAATTATAGCAAATTTTTCATCAATTTTTGAAATTTTTTGAATAATTTACAATATCAAAAATAAAGTTTAAACAATATTTTGTCACATTTTGTACTCATGTGAAACAGGTTGTTTTAACTATGTTTTTGGCTTAGTTTATTATTTAGAATTTTCTAAAAATTGGTAGGAGATATGATATAACTATAATATACACTATCATATAAAAAATTGGAACTATAACTTATCGAGATATTGAAAACAAAATCACTTCCCTACATACAACATAAAATGACTCCATTATCGAATCTTTTAAAAAATTGTTGTTTTATTCACACCATTTTAGTTTCCAAATAATATTTTCAAATTGTCATTTGCAAAATTGAATACAATCATCACCTAAAAGAGCATCAATGGAGATAATCAATTTTGGAAGTTTGAAGACCAACTAGTTAGTTATGAACTTGTGATAGCGAGCAATAAATAAGATGAATTATTAGAGTTGAATGTGAAGTTAATATTGGGACAAAAAACGAATAGAAATTAATATTTTAAGAGAAGTGACTGAGAAAGGATAGTTGAAGCACAACATGTGTAGGTGCAGGCAAAGCATTAAATCGAGGTGTTGGAAAGAGTTAAGATTTGAGAAAATGGGGACCAATATGACCATATGTCTCACTGTTGAGTCATATTGTGATCTAAGATGTGGGACATATTTACTTCAATGCTGACAAATTGGCCATAACAAACTATTTTCCACTGCACAAATGAACTTATATATGCATGATAATGAAATTACCTCTTCTTTAGTTCATTTATTTATTTTGTGCTTTCAAAAATATCTCACATAGCAACTTATTGGATAAAAGCAATATTTTCATCCATACATTTTAGGTACAATATTCTTTCATTTCTAATACTTCAAGTTAAACTAATAAATATGTTGAACAACTTCTATGTAGTCTCACCTAATCAACCAAATTTATAGGAAAATTTGATGCTAGGCCTTCGATAATAACTTTCTTTCTAGCTAGCTAGGTTAGTTGGACGTTAATTAATAGCTTTTAGAGGGTTAATCCTACAATTTCATGTTGTAGAATGTCAACACTAGTAGTTTAAGGAGATAAGACAAGATGAGGGATGGGTAGTTATAAGTATTCATTAATTGTTGGGGTTAATTTATTTTTGTTTCATCATATGTAAAGGGTCACAAAAACAAATATTTTCTTGTAAAGAGAAATTAAAACCCCAATAGTTTGAAGAAGAAAAAAACAAGAAAGAGAGAAATTTTAAAAAAATGGCCAATTTTATGCTTTTATAATATTTTTACAGTTGATGAAAGAATTTTTTTTCTTAAAAAATATGGTTTTTTTATTAAAAAATTACGGTCTCTTAAAAAATATACGTTACATATGATCAACATTAACTACACATATACCACTATAAGGCATTATTTATTTATTTAAAATATAACTGCTATATATATAAAAAAAAACTATCATCAACTCTTCCATGCATGTATAAATATAGGATATACATAACCTTAAAAGATTACATTTGTAACTAAAGAAGCATACATTTGTATCTAAAGAAGCATGAATTAGTTTCGATTTGTATGTAAAATTCTTCTATCAAAATAAACTAATCTGTAAATGTGACCAATAGAATTCAGTGATATTGACATATGTACCTTTGTGTTTTCTCACGCTTTTAGAATTTTTTTTAAGAGATAATATGTGATAAATAAGAAGGGAAACATGTGGTGGTACTTGTATGGATCCAAAGCTACAATGCATAGATATGGATACAAAAATACTAGCTAGATTGAGAAAATTATTAGCCATATATAAAAAAAAAAAAAATCAAGATGATTTCTCTTTTATTTTATATATTAAAAAAAGTATAATTTTTTAAAAAATTAATGAATCTATTTGATGTTTATCAATTATTTAATTTATTAAGTATTTTTGACATAATTACCATTATTAAAAGCAAATTAAAAAGATAAGAAAATGAACATTTCTTTAATAGTTTTGGTTTAGAAAAGAAAAAAAATTCATTCTGTTAAAGATTTGATTGGCAAGTGTGGAACACCTCATATTCATTTAGGGTGAGTTTGGAAACAACTGTGTAATTATCAGGCTAATAATTACACTATATTTTAAAATATAAACTGTATTTGAATGTCAAGTAGTAATTACTTATGAATTCTTATTGTCATGTTTGACAAAACAATTAGTAAGTACACAGAAAAATAATATTATGTAATAAATACAATTTAAAATTGATAGTAATTACACACAATTCTCATAAGGGACTATGAGAATTAGTAAGTGTAATTGAGACCCCTCAATTATCTCCAATTATATAGTTACTATGTAATTACATGGTCAGATAAATACGCAAAATCGAGTAATTACTTTGAATTATACTAAATTCCAATTACATGGTGACTTTCCAAATGCACCCTTAAAGATCAACTAGCATTCTTGAGTAGATCGTAGCGATGAAGCTGAAAAAGAAAATTATTAGTAAGGTTTAAATATATATTAGTTGAAAGCACATTTATTTAGTTTATATATTTTTGTTAAAAATTAATTTTTAATTAATATAAACATAATAATTTTAGTAAAAAAAATAGCAATATAATGCTCGTCTAAAAAAAATAACCATATAATATTTAAGTAATTTTTTAAATAATTAAATATTAAAATATATGTTTAAAAAAATACATGAATAGAATTTATAACATTATATTGCTTCAGATTTTGTATGTTCTCTAATCAGAATTTTAATGGTAAAAAATGCCTTTCACTCCCATTCATGCGATTAAATGGTTATATGTAACTAGGTATTATATATATATATATATATATATATATATGGATAGAGATTTACTAACCCATGTATAAAACTGAGGAACACTATGTAATTGCATTTCATTAATTTTATTATTATTTTACATTAATTTTCATTAATAGAGCTATATTGATTGGTTTTGGTGGAAAATTTTATAATTAATATTATTCATTTATATTGTTGACGCCGTTTTTCATCAACTTAAAATGTAGAGCACGTAAATAGTAAAAAATTATGGCCGGAAAAACACAATAAAACAAGGAGAGTTTTTTACGTGGTTCAGCAGTTAACTCTACCTAGTCACGAGTCTTTGTTATTAGAACTTAAGAAATTTCTGGAAATCCTTTAAGGATGAATTCTCCAGAGTTTCTCTCAAGATCACAAAATTTCCCCCCTTTACAAAGGTACATGACTTCTCTATTTATAGAGGAAGTCTCAGAATACTATCCCACACGTTCAGGGAAGTTATTCTGTATATTAATAAATTTAATGACTTTAAAGCCTGTAACTCCTATATACAAGGAAACGTCCCCTGAAGACCAGGGGGCGTGCAACCGACTAATAAATATCCCTTTATTGTAGGGAAGTTACAACAATAACATGTCTTGAATGCATGGACTATATCTCTTCAAGTGACCTATTAAGCCATTCGAGATCAGCAATCAGCATCATGCCCGTCTAAGTCTCTGAGTGAAGTACAAGTTGTCTTGTTTTCCGAAATCAGTTCGAAAAGGGTAAGTACCACCGAGGCTGCCTTACCCCGAGCTCACACTTATGCCAAGCTCGGGCCACTCGATCCGAGGTCATCTGATGTTCTGTCTTACGAGCTTGCAAGAACTTTGAGGTTGCCCATCTTCGAGGTTGTCACCTTCTTTGAAGGTTCGGTATCTAGATTACGAGCATGTATTTCGACCACCTCGAACTCACCCCTGACGGATCCAGCTTTCGAGGTCACAACCTCAAGTCTCAAAATCTAGGTGTAACATTTTGCCCCCTCAAAAGTATTTGTTCGAATCCTATGAGAAGGAAACTTTTGAACTTTTTTCTTTGGGAACCGCACCGTCACATATACTCGAGTGTGGACACGCGTCAGTTGAGTATTGCTTATTCAAGGTACTCGAGTGCCTCGGTAATCTGCCCATGATCGTTTGTCTGTCACCTTTACGGCACCATCTTGTCTCCTATCCCTGACCGTTGGATTTGATACGGAATCCAGCCAATGGCCCAGATTTCTCCTTCTATTAAGATTTCTGATAGCCTATATATAAGACTTCAGTTGTCCTCTTCCTCTCATTTTCACGTTTACCAGAAGAAAAAAGAGAAGAGAAAACCAGAGGCAAGCCCAGAAAGTGTTTGGTGTTACATGTTCTCTCGGCCAAAGAAACAAGGGACCACTAGCTTGTTCGAGACCGTGAGATCATACCTACAGCCTCTTCTTCAGTCATCTGTTTCTCTGCAACCACCATTTTCAGTGTGTAAGTATCTGATCTTAACTTTTATGTATATCTTCTTTTTTTCTTTGACGCCCGTTTCTGCCTTTGTTGCTTTTACATTTATGGGAATGTGCTGGTTTATTCTTTAGTTTTATATACTAGGATACTTTGATCGATATATATTAGTTTAGGTTCCCCATTACTGGTTTTGAATCCAGTTCAAATGTAGGAAGACCCAAATATGGTCTTTTTTCTGGGTTTTCAAATTTTGGAGGACATATCTTGTACACCAAGATATCGGGTATAAAATCTTGATTTTAAAAAAATGCATGATACTCAAAAATACCATTTTTGAATAACCGCCACCTTTTTTCCTGATATTTCGGGATTCTAAAATATTAGACCCACTTCCCTCCCTTTTTCGTGAAAAGCACGTCGTGACACTTAATCGGGTCTCCATGATTGAACTTATCTCGTATCTAAGCATTTTCGAGCTTGACCCACCAAGATCGTTATTCTTGATTCCTTGCATGCATGGCCCTCACCATTTTTTCTTTCTTGCTAGATGTCACAGAATCTGGAAAGACGGTGGGGGTCGTTGCTTGCCATCCCGTATTCGCCAAAAACTCCGAGCCTGGAGTTGTTGTTTGCCCGGAACCAGCGCCTGATTCGCGAACACGAGCTGAGGTGCGAGCAAGAGGACACTCGAGATCATTTCCAGCGTCAGATAGACGAGGTTGAGGAAGGAAAGAGGAAGAGACTAAGGGTCGCCCTTCACCCGGACCCTGACGCCGAGCCTAGACCGATTCCCCTCGACCCTAAACTTAGAGTGATAGTTGCCTTCAAACCAGGTGTACGCCCTGATTTTCCCACGGGCTATTAGCGAGCTGAGATATGGCCCAATCATGTCTACCACGTGGGCATCCCCAAGACCGGAGCTGCCATCGAATGATCCTACCTCCTTAGCTCGAGGTAACCTAAGGGTTCGCCAAGATTAGACTGAGTTTGAACTCTGAAGGCCACAGGTCGAGGGAGGCATCCAGCTCGTGATACGAGCTAAAGTTGGAGGCTGTGACCTTTTATAAAGTCAACCACGCAAGGTAAACGTGCATATATCAGACATCACGTGTTTGATATATCTCTGACTTCTCGGACACGCAGCATGAACGTGCGCATTCTGGCACCCACGACTGGGTTGGGCCGTGCGGCCCATTATCCCCCTTACCTATTGATTAGACCACACTTCATGTGTCAGGTTTTAGGAATTAATCATGAATGTCACAGAGTTGACATGATAGGTAAGAAGGTCACGGGATGACCTTCTTACCAACTCCCAGGTGCCCTCTCCTATAAATATGGAGACCCTGGGAGTTGCAAAGGGTTGGATTCTATTGTGTAAGAAATACCCTGTAAAGAATACCAAGCAGATAGCAATAATATTGACTGGTGGAGTAGAAGGATTTTAACCTTTGAACCACCTAAAAACTTAATTGTGTCACCAGCCCATTTCTAAAAAGATCATTCATCTATTTTGGTTCAACATAAGTACTAATCCCTTCCTCTTATTTTCTTAATTACCTGTTGGCGAAGAACCGCGTCAACACCAGGTGACCTGCAATTTTCACTGATGGGGGAGCCTTCTACCTCACAGCTGAGGAGGGAATTTTTTGAGGCCGAGCACTATTGGAGCTCGGTTACATCGCTAGGCCAGATAGCTGATATCCTGGCCTTTCATGGTATTGGATTGTCAGGCTCGCTAAGGTGTCGAGCCCCTACCTCCCACGAGTGAAGTTGCCACGCTCCAGGAGATGGAAATCCTAACAACAAGCTGAGATATGCGACTTGGAGCCAGGAACATATGAAGGCAGGAGCAGTACTGCCTTTGAAGTCTTTCTTCAAGGACTTCACAGACTTCGTTGGGTTTGCTCCATTCCAGCTCAACACCAATTCTTACAGGGTTCTGTCTGCCCTGAGGTCGCTATACCACGAGCTGGAGTGGGAAGGGCCATCGCCAAAGGAGATCCTATATCTCTTTTGTTTGAAAAGCAACCCCTCCCGAGCTCGGGGAGGAGATGGCTTCTATTATCTCTCGAGCTACCCCAAGGAGAAAAAGATGTTTGAGGACCTTCCCAACCATCCTCTGATTTCAAGAAGGCCTTCTTCTGGACAGATGGCCTGGCTTCGTCTCGATACTACTCGTTCAGACGGATTCGTAAGTATTTCAACCTCCTTCTTTTTTATGCTCGGACTTTTGTTTATAGGCTTGTACTTAGTTGAAATGCGTTTCATTTTCCAGCCAACTATCATCGCCCTACTCCTACTAATGAGATGAGGGAGCATAGAGAGACTCTGCTCCAACTCCCTTATGGCAGGAGGTCCCTCTCATACCTTTTGCACGAAGACAAGCTCCGAGCTTGTGGGCTCTTGGTAAAGGATCAGTCCACCTTTGATTGGTCCAATAAAAAATATGACCACTGGTGTAATGCTCTGGTTACCCCAGAACAGTTACGGTGAACAGTGAACCGGAAATTTGACTCGCTACCCGAGTCCTTTGGTTAAAAACGTGATCTAAGTGTTATTATCAGGTTAAGGTGAAAACCAGTAAAAAGGAAATGATATATCTCATTAAGTAAATAATCTGCTCATGAGCCTTTCAAAGTGTTTACAAGTAGTTTGTAATACAAAAGAGTCACTATTGTTTCAAATTTACAGTCCCCGCCGGCCTAAGCGGCAAAAATAGGGTAAACCCCTAGTCCCTCTGAGAACTCCTTGACCATGGCGGTAAATCGGCCCTGTATGTACACAACATCACCCAAGCTCTCCACTCAGGGTTGGGTGAGCTTCTCTTTCCCTTTACCTGCACCACAAAGCACCCATGAGCCAAGGCCCAGCAAGAAAACACAATAAAGCAAGATATAATATCAACAACGATCATAATAACCATTCAGGACTATCAGTCCAAACAAATAGGTGACAGTAGCCAAAAGTCACAATAATGAGCTCAGCCTCCTCTAGCCATGTGACGATAGGGTCACCAGGGCTCAACTGATGAGTGGTTCTTTCATAAGTTTGATCAGGACAGGTGCATGGTGATTGGTCACCAACATAACCTTCCTCTCGACTCTAGAGTCGAAGCTATGGACAACGTCCCCTAGCCATGTGACAAACGGTCACCGGGGTCATATACCTTGGCTATAAACATCTGGTCATGGACCAGGCAAGCGCTTATAAGTTCTTCAACCTTAGGGTCGGCCCCGCATTAATGCCATAGAGCTATTCAATGTGTGATCATCGACTTTAGAGTCGGTCCCTGACTAGTCAGTGTCATAAACAGGTAATCAGCGTTCATTAGCATTTAATATGCAATCCACGTCCACATATATCAACCGACATGCCTCAATATCAAACCATGCATGTCATATACCTATACAGGGTGCAACTGTATTCATACACTGTCTTCTTACCTCTGGTTCGAGTGAGAATTATTATGTGAACGACCCTTGAGTACGATCAACCTTTAAATTCCTTGACGGTCACCTGGTCATAACCAAAATATAGGATTCATCAATAAAAATGATAACTGAGGGTTCCCAAACCAAGATCTAACCTCCGGGACATCAAACATAACTCAACCAGGTACTAGGTTCAACCCCGAGGCTTAAGGTTTGAATCCCCAAGCTAAAAAAATCATTTTGGCTGAAATGACCTAAAGGGCCGCGACCCTCCCCTGCCAGACGCCAAGGGCCGCGGCACACCATAGCTGCGCCGCGGTGCCCAGCCCAGACCAACAACACGCCCACACGAACCCAGTTTTTCCCCTGTGTTATTTCCTCTCAAACCAGCCCTTTAAACCATCTCCAATCCTCCTCCAAACACACAATTAAACCCCCAAATAACACCCATAGCTCACCCTCATCAAATCCCAATCAAACCAACACAAAAACTCCCTTTGATTCCCACTTCCCACATCAAAACCATGAACTGAAAACTAAAAGGGAAAACAGAGTAACACCTGAAACCAAAGACTAAAACTCACCTTGAAACCGGTTTTGGACCTCCCTTACAAGCTGAATCAAGCCACCAACCCAGCCTTTAAGTTTCCTTGGTTGAATCCCCACTTAGAACTCAAAACCCCAATGAAGGAAAAAGAGCAAGGTGATGCACGGGAAGGAAGAGGAAGCAAGTCTCTATTTTTGTTCTGTCCTTCTACAGCCGTCCTATGTTATATATATCCAAAACCCCAAATGACCAAAATACCCTCAAGCCACCAAAAGCCTCTAGAACCATTTCAAGGGTAAAATTGGTATTTTCCGCTTATCCCGTTAATCATAATTAACGCTTCCCAATTCCCACTAATCTCAACATCCTCAAACACCAATAATTCATATCCCATTACCCTAAAATCCTTGGTAACGCTATAATCATTAATATCACCCCGAGACTCACCCCGAGCCCCGAGCTCAAACCTGTTATGACCAAAATGCTAAATCATGTTTAAAGATCGTCTCATGTCGAAATACTCGAACCAATCCACATTATAATGTGGTCTCACAATATATCATTATCATGCAAATAGATATTCAATTATACCCTCAACGGGCCAAATTACCAAAACACCCCTGTAAACAAATGTGGACTCACATGCATGCATTTAACATCATATTATAATATAATTCTCATAAACATGCATAAACACATTTAATGACATAATTAAACAGTTATGGCCCTCCCGGCCTTCTAATCCAGCCATTAAACCATAACAGGGAATCTGGGGCATTACAGCTGGGAGCTCGTGCCTCTGCCAATAGGCATCCTCCCCCCAAGGAGAGAGGTGAGGCCCCCGCCTCCAGTTCGCCGAAGGAGCCTGCAATCAGGGAATGAGGCCAACGATGAAGCCTCGAGCTCAGGCTCGAATAATCAAGGTACAGTCATCCTAAGCTCGAAAATGTGGTCCCCCTCCCTATTAAAGCCCAAATCTGATAGGTTAGTATTGTGTGAGGACGATAGAGACCATTTTTATGTATGGACTTGGGTAGATGAAGGGGTTCATAGGTTCGATAGCTGACTTGGGAAATACGACACCATGTATAGCCTGAATGAGGTATGGAACGGAATAGCCGTCCAATATGGGACCAACGACTATAGGGACCTTTCGAGGTTGACGTCCACCGATAGGGAAGGTACTCCCCCCGCCTCTTCTGAAGATAGGGGAATATCATGGTCTCCGAGCTCAAGCTCGGAGGAGAGTTCCAGTTAGGTTTTTCTCCACTTGTTTTTTTTTGTTATACCTTCTATGCTTGTTAGCACCATGCTAAATCTTGATTGCAATTGTGCAGGTGCCATGGACTCTGACCTTGATGCCGTGCTCGCCAGTGGCGAGGGGGCTCAAAAGAGTAAGCGCCCAAGAGGTTCGCGGAGGTCAGACCGACCCTCCAAAATCCTCAAGCGTACTGAGAAGACTCCACCAGCTCCAACTACTGCGAGCACAGCCGAGGACCCGACTGCCCAAGTCGATGCGTCCATCTCGGCCACATCTACCGAGCTTCCTCCGGCTACAACTTATCCAGCACTCGGCCCACCCCCGAAAAAACCCTCGACTTCCAAGTCACACCTGCCGTCGGCCCGACCTCATGTTGATGAGTTCGTGCTTGATAGTGCCGCTGGGGCCCACGAAGTTGTAATTGGCTCGGATATCCTCTCTCGGGTGGGTCAGAGCCTTATGGGATTCGACGCTGAGCATTGGGAGTTTGTGAATAAAGCTCGAGACTGCAATACTCTTTATGATAAGAGTATTGAACTTACTGCCGTGGTAATTTTCGCAACTTACTTTTAATTGCTTATGCGCCTTGGCTTATGTTCTAATTCAATCTCTTTGTGTTTCAGGCTCTTGTTGTCTCGACTCAACTTAATTATAAGCTGACCAATGAGGTGCACTCGAGCATGTCTTTGGCCCAGGAGTCGAGGAATCTCCAACTTAAAATGGCTGATGAGCTCAAGGACTCGAAGACAGAGCTTGAAAAGGAGAATGCTCGGCTTGCAGAGCTGGAGAAAACTAATGCCAAGCTCGAGGAGGAGAAGGCTGCCACTTTCGAGATAATCGAGATTGAAAAAGCTCGCCTCCTTGCCGAGTACAAAGAGAAGAAGGACAAGGCGGTTGATCAAGCCATGTACAAGATCTGGACTAGCAACGCCGACCTTGATACCAGCTTCCTAGGCTCTTTCGAGGAAGGGTTTGTGGCCAAATGGCAAGCTCGGCTTGACGTGGAGGAGGCAGCTCGGGCTACTCGGGAGACTGCTTAGAAGGATAGTCATGCTATTCGTCCTGGAGAGTCTAGTGCTGCTGGTGCTGAGAAGGCCAAGGAGACTGCTCCTTCATAAATTTCACTTCGGGGCTGCGTCCCTTTATTTTTGTAATTGTTTTAATTTATGCCCGTAGGGATGATACAATTTCTTTTTCTTTTTGGATTTCTTTTAATATATATGTTTTACATTTCTTGATTTGAAATATTTTTTCACATTTTATATTAAAGAATCGTGTATGCTTGTTTATTCACACAAACATAGTTTGGATTTAGGCTCGAGGTTCAGTGCATTCACGCACAGTTTGCTCGAATTATCCACTTCCGATCTCGTTATTTGTCAAGGTTGGATATTACTTTAACCATGAACCCGAAAGTACTTGTATGGTGTGTAATGCAGACGGTTTAGTTATATCTTATTTTTTTAGTTACTTTTTCTCGTCCTCGGTTATCTCTCCGAGGTTATGAGTTCGAAACTATTGTTTTATAAGATACTCCAGCCTCGATCTCGACTTAACTCGAAGTGGGTTTATGTTTCGACTTACTGTCGATTAGTTTTAGCTGGTTTGCTCCAAACCTATTAAGGTCGTGTTTGGTTCGTAATCCATACACTTATATTTTTAATCTAGTTTGCATATTTGGTTAAATCCAAACATTTTTATCTTTTGATAGCTTGGTTACATCCAAACTATCTAAGCTCGCGCATTTGGTTACATCCAAACACTTGTATGCTTTTGATGATTTGGTTATATCCAAACACTTATATGTTTTTTGATAATTTGATTATATCCAAACTATCTTAGCTCGTGCATTTGGTTACATCCAAACACTTGTATGTTTTTGATAATTTGGTTATATCCAAACTATCTTAGCTCGCGCATTTGGTTACATCCAAACACTTATGTATTTCGTATATGTTACTTTATTTTTTCAAGCTGGTGGTATTTATATATACCAATGATGCCCCCTTAATATCCTATGAATGTGACCATAGGTTATTAGATTAAGAGAGTTTGCAAAATTAAGCCACATTAGACGAAATAAATCTTTATTTGATAAAATAAAAAAGTAGGCATAACAGTACAGATAAACAAGCATGGTTATAGGCAACATCCTTCCTACACTATTGATAGTAAGGTCTTAGGTGTTCGCCATTCCATGCTCGCGGTACTAGGCTCCCATCCAATCTCGCTAACTTATAGACACCGGGTCGGATGACTGACTCTATCTGGTAGGGTCCTTCCCAATTTGGCCCGAGCACGCCAGCTGCTGGATCTCGCGTTGCCAAAAATACACACCTTAGCACCAAATTTTCGATCCCGAACCCTCTTGTTGAAGTACCTGGTAGCTCGCTGTTGGTATGCAGCGTTTCTTAGCTGAGCTTCGTTTCTTCTTTCTTCGATCAGGTCTATTTTTTCTTCGAGCTGAGTGTGGTTCGAAGCTTGGTCATAAGCGTGGGCTCGAATTGTAGGAATTTCGACCTCAACTGGCAGCATAGCCTCGCAACCGTACAACAGAGAGAGCAGGGTATGTCCTGTCGATGTTCGGGCCGTAGTCCTATATCCCCAGAGGACTTGTGGCAATTCTTCGGGCCATCGCCCTTTTACTTCTTCCAACTTTTTCTTCAGCGAACTTTTGAGAGTTTTGTTTACAACTTCGACCTGGCCATTCGCCTGGGGATGAGCTACTGATGAAAAACTCTTTATTATTCCATTTTTTTTCGCAAAAGTTGGTGAACAGATCGCTATCTAACTGGGTTCTGTTGTCGGATAAAATTTTTCTCGGTATCCCATATCGACATATAATGTTCTTCACTACAAAGTCAAGGACTTTTTTAGAGGTTATTGTTGCTAACGGTTCAACTTCTGTCCACTTCGTGAAGTAGTCTACGACAACTACAGCATACTTCACTCCGCCCTTGCCAGTTGGGAGAGAGCCTATGAGGTCGATTCCCCATAGCAAAAATGGCCATGGGGAGGTCATCATGGTCATCTTGGACGGTGGAGCTCGAGGAATTGTGGCGAATCGCTGGCACTTATCACACTTCTTTACGTACTCAAAAGAGTTCGACTTGATAGTAGGCCAGAAATAACCTTGGCGTATGATTTTCTTGGACAGGCTATGCCCCCTAGTATGGTCTCCACAGAACCCTTCGTGAATTTCGTCAATGATTTTCTTGGCTTTGGGTGGAGTCACACACCGAAGTAATGGCATGGAATATCCCCTTCTATATAGCCTGCCATCCATGATGGTGTAACGGGGGATTTGATACATCAACTTTCGAGCCTGGTTCCGATCTTTTGGAAGGATGCCAGCCTCGAGATATTCGACTATTGGAGCCATCTAGGTAGGCTCGGAATCAATCATACATACGTCTTCCTGCTCTGGCTCGTTAATACTAGGTGCCGAGAGATGTTCAATTGGCACAACATTTAGCTCATCATTCTCGGTGGAAGTAGTGAGCCGAGCTAAGGCATCTGCATTCGAGTTTTGTTCTCGGGGGACCTGTTCGATTGCGTAAAACTCGAAATGTTCCAATGTTGTCTTTGCCTTTTCTAAGTAAGCTACCATTTTCGTGCCAAGAGCCTGGTATTCTCCCAAAATTTGGTTAACTACTAGTTGGGAGTCGCTGTAACAATGTATTGCTTTAGCATTGAGCTCCTTGGCTATACAAAGTCTCGCCAGTAAAGCTTCGTATTCGGCCTCGTTATTTGATGCGGTGAAGTCGAATCTTAAGGAAGAATGGAATCTGCTTCCTGCGGGAGTGATTAAAATGACTCCTACCTCCGATCCATTTTCATTAGATGACCCATCAACGTAAAATTTCCACAGCTCGTGGGCCGGGGTTATAACTTCATCGTTGGTCATGCCAGTACATTCCACGATAAAGTCTGCCAAGGCTTGTGCCCTGATGGTCGTCCTTGGGTGGTAGGTGATCTCGAATTGCCCGAGTTCAACCACCCATTTAAGAAGTCGACCTGAAGCTTCTGGCTTAGACAAGACTTGTCTTAGTGGTTGATCAGTTAATACATGGATGGGGTGCGCCTGAAAGTAGGGTCGAAGTTTTCGAGATGAATGAATTAAGCTGAGAGCTAGCTTTTCCATCAAAGGGTATCTCCACTCTGGCCCCAGTAATCTTTTACTGACGTAATATACAGGCCTCTACACCTTTTCTTCCTCTCGCACGAGCACTGCACTTATGGCGTGCTCGGTAGTGGCGAGATATAAATATAGCACTTCTCCTGTAATAGGTTTTGATAAGATGGGGGGTTCTGCGAGGTACTTTTTAAGCTCCTGGAAGGCTAACTCACATTCTTCCATCCATTCGAATTTCTTGCCTCCCCTCAATAGGTTAAAAAACAGAAGACAACGGTCTGTAGATTTCGAGATAAACCTACTTAGTGCCACCATCCTGCCGGTCAAACTTTGGACATCTTTGTGCCTCTGAGGTGAGGGCATGTCGATCAGGGCCCGGATCTTGTCTGGGTTAGCTTCTATTCCACGAGCGTTTACAATGAAACCCAGGAATTTTCCTGAAGATACCCCAAAGGAGCATTTTTGCGGGTTAAGCTTCATGTTATACTTCCGGAGCACGCCAAAGCATTCTTTGAGATCATCAACATGGTTATCGTTAAGTTGGGACTTGACTAACATGTCGTCAACATAAACTTCCATGTTGTTTCCTATTTGCTCCGAAAACATCATGTTTACGAGCCGCTGGTATGTGGCCCCAGCATTTTTGAGCCCGAATGGCATGACGTTATAACAATATAACCCTTTGTCCGTTATGAAGCTCGTATGTTCCTGGTCAGGGGCATGCATGGCAATCTGGTTATATCCAGAATAGGCATCCATGAACGACATCAGTCCATGCCCTGCCGTGGCATCCACGAGCTGGTCAATCCGTGGTAAGGGAAAACAGTCTTTTGGACAGGCCTTATTGAGATCCGAATAGTCGATGCAGGTTCGCCACGTCCCATTGGGCTTCGGAACTAGTATCGGATTGGCTACCCAATCGGGGTACAAAGTATCCCTAATGAATCGGTTTGCTTTTAACCTGTCGACTTCCTCTTTCAGTGCCTTCTTTCTATCGTCGTCCAGCTGTCTTCGCTTTTGTTGCTTTGGTGGGAAGCTTTTATCGATATTTAATGCGTGGCTCACAACATTTGGACTTATTCCCACCATGTCCGAATGTGACCACGCGAAGACATCCTGGTTTCTCTTCAGAAAGCAAATTAATTGCTATTTAGTTTCTTCGCGTAGATGTTTCCCGACCTTCACCGTTCTCGATGGATCTGACTCTTCGAGCCTGACACTCTCGAGCTCTTCTAATGGCTCGAGGTCAGCTCTTTCCACCACTCTTGGGTCGATCTCTTCGTCTATTTCCATGATCGTCCCGTCCTTGTTCTGGATAACGGCGAGTGTTTGTTTGCTCGCCTGTTTCTTTCCTCTTACGGAAATGCTATAACATTCCCTCCCGGCTAACTGATCTCCCTTCAGCGTCCCGATGCCACTAGAAGTCGGGAACTTGATGGCCAGATGCCTTATAGACGAGACTACCCCCAGCCCTACTAGGGCGGGTCTCCCGAGAAGCACGTTGTAGGCTGATGGCAAGTCCACTACCACGAACTCCATCATCTTGGTCACCGAGACTGGGTAGTCTCCCGAGGTTACTGGGAGTTCGATGGACCCCATACAGGCAATCCCCTCTTCTGAAAAGCCGTACAAAGTTGTTGCACACGCTTTTAGGTCTCGAAGCGCGAGTCCCATCTTTTCTAGGGTGGCCTTATAGAGGATGTTCACGGAGCTCCCATTATCAATGAGAACTCGGTGAACTCTCTTGTTCGCGAGTTGGAGAGTGATGACCAGTGGGTCATTGTGGGGGAACTGAACATGGGACGTATCGTCCTCAGTAAAGGTAATCGGTTGAGACTCAACTTTTTGGCATTTTGGAGCTCTAGGTTCGGGTTCATAAGGAGAGCCGTCCCCAGTCTTTAGCTCGTTCACATATCGTTTTTGGGCATTCCTGCCCATACATGCGAGATGAGGTCCCCCTGAGATGGTTATCATGTCTTCTCCATCAATTAGAGGGGGCCTATCTTCTTCCTTGGCTCGGAAATTGTTGTTTTGTGGAGGTTGTGGCGCAGTTGCCCTCTGGCTCGTGGACGCCTGATTAGTATTATGGTTTTTGACATACTGCCTGAAATAACCTCTCGAGATCAATCCTTCGATCTCGTCTTTCAACTGTCGGCACTCATCGGTAGTGTGCCCGGTGTCTCTGTGAAATCGACAATATTTGCTGGAGTCCCTCTTGGACTTCTGATTTCTCATGGGGTCTGGACGCCTGAAAGGAGCCTTGTTTTCATTAGCCAGGTATATATTCTCCTGAGACTCGTTGAGCTCAGTGTACACTTTGTATACGGAGAAATATCTTTCCCCCTTCGGCCTCAGGGTTACTCCCTTCGTTCTTCTTTCTCTTGGAAGGGTTTTCCGCAGTAGGCTTTGAGGCTGGTGGTCCGCCGAGGTTGAGGCAGAGTTTATGTTTATCGTTGTAGTTACGGGCTGAGAGGTCATATTCAGCGTCGACCTCGCCTCCTCTACATTGAGAAACCTCTGAGCTCGCTTATTAAACTCAGTTAGGGATCTCACCGGTTTTCTCTGCATATCGTCCCAGAGAGCACTTCCTGGAATTACTCCAGCCTGGACAACCATTAGATGACCGCTGTCATCCACATTTCGAGCTCGGGAAACTTCCAAGTTAAACCTCGTAAGGTAACTTTTCAATGTCTCGCCTGGCTGCTGCCGAACGTTAGTCAGAGTTGATGCCTCAGGTCTAACCCCCATCATGGCTCTGAACTGCTTCTTGAAATCCTTTGATAGCTGATCCCAAGAAGTGATTGAATGTCTTTTATATTTCTCAAACCAGCTTTTGGCTGGTCCCGTAAGCGATGCTGGAAATAACATGCATCTGAGCTCGTAACCCACGTTACTTGCTCTCATTATGGTATTGAATGTACTCAGATGGCTGTATGGGTCGGACTTTCCCTCAAAAGTTGGGACATGAGGGATCCGAAATCCTTGAGGAAACGGAGTGTTGGAAATATGGGGAGCGAACAGTTCGAGTTGCTCGTTAGAATCCTCATGCCGACTCCAACCTTGCTCATTTTGCATTAGTCTGAAGGCCTTTTCCAACTGATCAATTCTTTCCTAGACCAGGTCCGCGAGGGGCCTTGCCTGAAATAGGTTATCATTGATCACAATTCCAGGCTCGTGCCTTCGCAAGGGATCTTTACGCCCATTTAGGCGATCTCTTAGGTCTGGGTTTGACGGGTTAACATTACCCCGATTCTGATTCAAGTGTTCTCACAAGTCGGAGCGGTTCCTGTGGTTCCCAGTATTCTTTCGACCTTGATCATACATACTGACTGATCTAGTATCTCTTGAGTCGTCACTGGTAAGACTCGTCGTATGATTATTTCGAGATGGGTCTCTCTCATGCTGCCTCGTCTCTGCAGTACGAGAATGGGACATTTGACTTCTTGTAGGCTGGGCGCCTCTCCGCTCCCTAAAGGCTTCTCTATTTCCTTGTTTCCTCCCTGCGCGCCTTTCCTCATCACCTCGAACTGGCTGAGCATTCTTGTGAGGCGGTGAAGGGTATCTTATAGGCGATGCAGGGAATCGTATGGGTGATGGCGGCTGCCACCCATTTCGAGGCCTAGATGGTCCTGAGTTCGCTCGTGTGGGGCCGGTAACATTCTACGTGCTACCAGGGATTTGAGTCCGAGCCTCTGTAGGGGTTCGGTTATTCCCAGTTCCCACTGGTAGCCCCGCAGTTGAATTAACCGGAGCCCTAGCTCGAGTACTTCTTCGGGGTCCCGAGGGAGTGGATGGTTCTGCTGGTGCCAGAGGTTGCTCTGGCCTCCTTGTGGCAACATGTTTTCGAGGACATCCACGAGGCCTGCGGGGAGGAACATGCACATCCATCGGAGGAGGGGCTTGGTTCTCACGCGGAGGTGGGGGCTGAGCCGCCTGAGCCTCTGCGGCTAACCTAGCCAACTCCTCATTCCGCTTATTGGCTTCAGCCAATTGTTTTTTCAGCTGTCAGTTTTCAAGTTCCACAATGGGGACGTACCATTCAGGATTGTAGTACATATCCTCATCCCTTGGGGCTAGAGGTGTTGGAGGTCCCCGAGAATCGGAGGACTCGCTTCTCTCTTCAGTATCTGGGTTTACCATTGGCTGCTTCCCAGGGCGTCTAGGATAGTTTTCTTCAGGAATGTTTCGATCGTTTGTGGCCATAACTGTTCGGGGATCGTGCTGCTTAAGGCTCTCAATGAAAGCACCAAACCGTTGACGCAATTTTTCGTCAACTTAAAGTGTAGAGTACGTAAACAGTAAAAAATTATGGCCGGAAAAACACAATAAAACAAGGAGAGTTTTTTACGTGGTTCAGCAGTTAATTCTGCCTAGTCCACGAGTCTTTGTTATTAGAACTTAGGAAATTTCTGGAAATCCTTCAGGGATGAATTCTCCAGAGTTTCTCTCAAGATCACAAAATTTCCCCCTTTTACAAAGGTACATGACTTCTCTATTTATAGAGGAAGTCTCAGAATACTACCCCACACGTTCAGGGAAGTTATTCTGTATATTAATAAATTTAATGGCTTTAAATCCTATAACTCCTATATACAAGGAAACGTCCCCTGAAGACCAGGGGGCGTGCAACCGACTAATAAATATCCCTTTATTGTAGGGAAGTTACAACAATAACATGTCTTGACTGCATGGACTGTATCTCTTCAAGTGACCTATTAAGCCGTTCGAGATCAGCAATCAGCATCATGCCCGTCTAAGTCTCTGAGTGAAGTAAAAGTTGTCTTGTTTTCCGAAATCAATTCGGAAAGGGTAAGTACCACCGAGGCTGCCTTACCCCGAGCTCACACTTATGCCAAGCTCGGGCCACTCGATCCGAGGTCATCTAACAACGAACATACTCCAATGTTCTATCTTACGAGCTTGCAAGAACTTCGAGGCTGCCCATCTTCGAGGTTGTCACCTGCTTTGAAGGTTCGGTATCTAGATTACGAGCATGTATTTCGACCATCTCGAACTCACCCCTGACAGATCCAGCTTTCGAGGTCACAACCTCAAGTCTCAAAATCTGAGTGTAACATATATTACTAAAATGATGATATAAATCAATTTCTTAAAAGTTAAATTTTGTAATAAATGTAATTGGCAATTTTTCTTCGGATTTTTTTCAGTTACAGTTCTCATTCTTTACACTTTGTAATACTTAGGTCCTAAAAGTTGATTTTGTATCAGTTAGATCCCCAACATTTTCAAATCGTATCATTTAAGTCCCTAAATGCTATTTTTATATCTTTTTTCTTTCAAAATATATAAATAAAATAAAAAAAAGTGAATCATTCTTAAAAAAAAATTGGACCACTTAATTTTTTGCAAGAATAAATAGATTTCGTCATATGTGGCTAACAGATTGATGATGTAGCATTTTGTCTGTTGATGTGGCAGTGTCATGAGTAGAATAATTATCAATTTTCCCCCCCGAACTTTGACCACTACCAAATAATACCCATTTTATATAAAAAAAAATATTTTCTTAAAAATAATAATTAAATCCTTAAATAATTAAAAATTGAATCATCAACAAATAACTCTTTTTTAATTTTTCTTATACAATATTAATTAAAAATATTTTAGAATGAACATTTAAAATAAATACTAAAACAAAGAAAATATTTTTAATTAAAGAGGAGGACGAATTGTTTAAATAAATAAAACTTTTAATTTAAGAGGAAGAGGACAAAGGGGAAATTTTTTTGCTTTAGGATTCATTTTTAATTTTTATTTTAAGATATATTTATTTTATATTGTAAGAGAAAAGAAAAAGTAAAAAAAAAAGAAGTTATTTGCTATTAATTAGATTTTAATTTTTGAGTATTTGAAATTTTATTTAATTAATTTGAAACTTTTAGTATTATTTATTTTCTTAATTTTTTAAAATGATTTTTTTTTAAATTTAAGAATTTAATTATTAATTTTAAAAAGAAAAATAATTTTAATAAAAATGGCACAATTTGATAGTAGTCAAAGTTCGGGGGTAAAATTGTTAATTATTCTACACATGGCACTGCCACATTAACAGACAAAATGCTACATCATTAATCTGTTAGCCACCTAGGTCGAAATCTAACATAAGTCACATATTTCAATAACGTGCATAGTTCAGGAAGAATTTTTAACATCGTGAATCATTCAGGGAGCAAGATCATACAGTGGTCATAGTTCGGGGGGGCAAAAATGTTATTTATTCTTTTGACAATACCAAACATGACATTGAAAAAAAATTATTTTTATGACATTTAAAAAAAATAATAGTTTTACAAATTAATTTAATTTTTTCATTAAAAAAAATCTTACATTTATTTTTTTAATATTAATAACTGAACTATCTCGAGATTATCAATATTTTTTATGTGCATATTTATTTTTATTTTGTAATTTTTTTATAATGCAACTTATAACTGATCATATATATATATATATATGCACATAAATAACTTTATATAGATTATTAAGTTTAAAAAAAATATGAAATAAACAAGCATAAACATAATAAAAATTGATAATATCATGATAATCGAGATAATATAGTTATTAGTATTAATTATAAAACAACAATGTAGGTAATAATATTTTTTTAATGAAACATTAATTTAATTTAAAAAAATATTATGTATTTTTAAAAATGTCATGAAAATATTTTTTCTCATGTTATGTTTGATATTGTCATAAATTAATTCTCCAAATATTTTAAGAATGATTCACAATTTATTTGTATTTTTTATGTATTTTAAAAGGAAAAAAAATACAAATAACATTTAGGGACCTAAATGATACAATTTGGAAATGTTGGGAATATAAATAATACAAAATCAAATTTTAAGATCTAAGTGTTATAAAGTGTAAAAAAATAAGAATTGCAGTTGAAAAAAACTCATTTTTCTTTTGCGATAAGGGTGATAAGGGTGCTCTTTAAAAATAATACATCAAATTTACGAGTGTAGGATGAGGTATCCCTAATCTAGGAGACATTATTAACAATGTAGGCAATATTAAGTTGAGAAATAGTCAAGTAGGTGAGCTGAGCATAACCCCGTAGTTGACAGTATAAAAAGATCGACTTGCATTCCATTAATATGGCGTTAAACTTGTACAGTTAGTAAAATATCAACAACTTTACCATCAAAGTAGTGATTTAACTTAAATTGTTGGTAAAATATGAAGGAATAATTTCGTCTAAATTATCCAAAATTCATGTTTTGTTTCACTTAATTTTTTTTTTATGATAAAACTAACCTAGTAGTCGAAACAGTGTGTTGTTACTACTCACTCGTTAACTTTTTAGTAAGGTAAATTATGGCTAAACTACTCAAATTTGGTAGTTTGTTACACTTAGATACTAATTTTTTTTTACGGCAAAACTAGACAAATGGTTACAAAATTTAATACAAATTGAATTTAAATTATGAAAATTAACTAAACAAATATAAGAAAAAATAACCTAGATTAATTATAAAATTAAAAATAGTTTTATTTAATAAAAATACTTTTAATTAAAAAAATGCAACAAAAATTAATAGCTAAAAAGTTAAAATAGAAAAAAAATATATTAAAAAATATTTAAAAAAATTATCAATCATTTTAATAAATATAATATCGTATGGACTTAACATGGGAATAACTCAAGATTATAAAAATTATATTAATATATATATGTGAGTATGTCATTTCTTTTCTTTTTATTTTTTTAAAGTTTTTTATTATTATTTTCTTATAGTTCGTTTTATTTTTTTATCGTTGCAATTTTTTTCATTTCGTTTTTTTCCTAGTAATTTTTTTCAGTAATTTAAGTCTTTTAAAAATTAAAAAAATATTTTTTAACACTTTTTCTAGTTAAAAGTGTTTTAGCTATTATTTTTGCTTTAAATTTTTTATTAGATAAAACTATTTTGTAATTTTAGAAATAATTTATGTTATTTTTTATATTATTTTATTATAATTTTAGTTATTTTTTATAATTTAAAATCTATTTATATTAAAATTTTAACAATTTAGGTAGTTTTGACGTCAACTTTTTTTGTGAGTATTTAAGTGTAACAAACCATGAAATTTGGGTAGTTTAGCTACAATTAACTGCCACAGAAATTTAACACCGTTAGAGGTAGGTATAATAGGGTAATGTTTTGATTATTCAGATAATTTTGCTGTAAAAGGAAAATTTAAGTGTAACAAACCATGAAGTTTAGATAATTTAGCCGCACTTAACCCAAATATCAACAACTTCACCATCAAGTAGTATGTTATAGCTCATCTCATTGTCATACTTAATTTGAGAAAAAACATCCCCTTGAGTTTGACCAACTTCGATACCTAAAAATAATACCAGTCCTTTAATTCATTGATTGGGTTTGAGATAATGATAACTTTGATTGTTAATTGAAATGCCAAATTCCACTTGTTTACATATGTATATTATTAAATAATTAATATATTACATAGAAATAACATAACTTTTACAAAAATAATATTTGAATGTATTTTTCTTGATGAGTTTGGATATATATTTTTATGATCTTTAGTGATGATTAGTTTTTTTTGCTAACAACTAATTAAATTAAAGTTTAAAGAAAAGAAGATTGAAACACAGATTTTTACGTGGTTCGGGTTGTGAATCGACCCTAGTCCATGAGTCACTTGTATTAGGATGTTAAGAACTGACAATGCTCAAGTTCTCTTGGTTTTCAGGCAACGTATAGGCTCACTCTGAAAGTAGGAATTTGGAACATTTACAATGTGTGTCCTAGCCCTATTTATAGGCTGCTGATTGAGATTTATTACATAATAAATGTACACTCTCATAGTAAATGAGTTGGTGGACTCCAGCGTATCTTGGTGTGCCCAAATGAGGGAATGTGTGCCCAAAGGAGGGAATGTCAGCCCATTATTTTGTTGGGGGTAATGCCCCTGACATTGTCACAGTGGTAGCTGCACGTTTTCATATGTCAGGCGTCGTTGCGGGATAGCCATTTTGCCGCTTGTACGAAATCAACACTATGATCCACGTGACAATGGGTGTCAGAAAGTTGTTTGTGGTCTAGGGTCAATGTGCTTGACACCTGGCTGTCGTTCTCTTGGGCCAGAGGAAGGTTCTCACAGACCTGGAGGAAGTGAAGGGAGGAGAGGGTCTTGTAGTGAGACTTTGAGCACCATCTTGAGACATGGTCCTCAGGAAGTGACGCTTCTATGAGGATGTACTCCTCTGATGGTGGTGAATTATGGTGAAGGATTGGCTTACCTCCCGTGGAGCTCAAAATAGGCTCTGGGAGACTTAATTAGCTTGCATGGAATATTAATTTCCCTTAAAGTGTGCCACGTGTCACTCAGTGAGAAAAACACGGACAACATTAAACATAAACATCCCTTTATTTTTTTTTGGAAGTTTAGTTCTTAAAATAAAATAGCAATCAAGTTATTTAATTTTAGAAAATATGGAAATTAAGTATTTATCATTATTTTATTTGCAAAACACACAATTTTATACAGAAAATTTTGAAATTTTCTATACATTATGATCTTAAAAAAAAATTGGAGTGTTCAAATATTTAGTAATTTTATTAATATGAATTCAAATATTATAAAACTTTGTTAAGAAACTAAGAATTTTGTTATAAACTTATCAATAAGGATTTAATTATTACTATTTTTAAAACTCAAGGTCTTGGTTGTTAAAACCAATTTCTCAAGGAATAAATATGAAAATCAACTCGTTAAAGATTATATATATTTTTAATGCATTTAGATATTTTTGAGTAGAAACTATGTAGGATATTGTTATATTTTGTATTATCTAAATTATGAAAATGATAAAATTAAATTAACGCTAGTTTATTATATGATTATTATATATATATTTTTTTCTTCTTCTAATTTTGTCATAATTAACAAGGAAAATCGATTCTTCCTACTAATAGTTGGTGTTATGCATGTTTTTTAGGACACGAAGGACAGAATTTCCCATCTAATTATACAACCAAGGACATGGGTACTAGACGTGACCAAAATGAGAAAGACCCCTGCTCCAAGTAGAGGCAAAGATAGTGGAGCTTTAGCGAAGACTTCAAGACACAGGTACCTCTCAGAAGAGTACGTAGCATACTGCAACCGCGATCAAGAACCTCCCTCGAGCAAGCTCGCTAGATTGTCAAAAGAGGCAAGCAGGGTAGAACTAATTCCTTATTTTACTTTGTGGGGCAATTCTTTAGTCCCTCACTTGCTTTGGAGGGACTAAATCCATCATAAATTTTTAACCATTAGATTTAACTATAAAGATTGTCAGCCATCAGATTAATTTATTTTGTAAAAATTTGTTAAAATACCACACTACCCTTAAAAACCTGTAACTGGTTAGAATTTTTTTTCCGGTGGGGTCTATTACTCTTTATCAATCAATTGCTTAAAAAAAAAAAGCAATCATTCGTCTCTCTTCTTCCCTCACGTCCATCATCTGTGCATGCATTTCCTTCTCACTTCAAAAGACCATATTTGTCTTCCCATCTCAATCCTTGTCGGTATGGCTGCTGTAACCTCAAGAATGCAACTCTAACTCAGTAGACCCAGTTGATTTTCTACTCCACCCAACTGCCAACTTGACTCTAACTCTGAATCTCCATTTCTTATTATATCTATTATTTATTTGTGTATTTTTGGTTGGGCATTAGATATATGTTGATTCTTTTTTTGGATATACTCTATGAATCAGTCATTTCTACTAGTTGTAAAATATCTCCATCTCTTTCATTCTCCTGGGTTGGCGGCGACAAGGCGTAGAGCACAGGCACGAGGCTAGAAACGATGGCTCAACTTCTCCATTATGGTGGGTCGAGTTCTTCGCTAACGGTGGCTAACAGAGCTCTTCGCACGTGATGGTGGCCTTGGGTTAGTTCAAAATAAGGTTTTGTGTGCATTTTTATAATTTGTTTTTATGAATGATGTTTAAATTTTTCGATATGTTGTTGAAAATGATAAATGTATATATATATATATATATATGCATATATATATTTATGATTGATGGGAGGAGAGTTAGGATTGTTGGGGAATAAATGAAACATCTCCAGGAAAAAACTTAAAAAAATCTTATAAAACAACTACAAAATATATATCAGTTTTATTTACGTGGTTATTATTGCGTCTCACTCAACATAACATATAAATCACTTGGCAGAAGCACAATGCTTACGTTAGCAAAATCGTAAATATCTCTCAAATTCATATTAAGTTTACGATCAAGTCATCAACTGTACATATATTTTTTTTGGATATACTTCATGAATCAGTCATTTCTACTAGTTGTAAAATATCTCCATCTCTTTCATTCTCCTGGGTTGGCAGCGACAAGGCGTAGAGCACAGGCACGAGGCTAGAAACGGTGGCTCAACTTCTCCATTACGGTGGGTCGAGTTCTTCGCTAACGGTGGCTAACAGAGCTCTTCGCACTTGATGGTGGCCTTGGGTTAGTTCAAAATAAGGTTTTGTGTGCATTTTTATAATTTGTTTTTATGAATGATGTTTAAATTTTTCGATATGTTGTTGAAAATGATATATGCATATATATATGCATATATATTTATGATTGATGGGGGGAGAGTTAGGATTGTTGGGGAATAAATGAAACATCTCCAGGAAAAAACTTAAAAAAATCTTATAAAACAACTACAAAATATATATCAGTTTTACTTACGTGGTTATTGTTGCGTCTCACTTAACATAACATATAAATCACTTGGCGGAAGCACAATGCTTACGTTACCAAAATCGTAAATATCTCTCAAATTCATATTAAGTTTACGATCAAGTCATCAACTGTACATATTTTTTTGGATATACTCCATGAATCAGTCATTTCTACTGGTTGTAAAATATCTCCATCTCTTTCATTCTACTGGGTTGGCGGCGACAAGGCGTAGAGCACAGACACGAGGCTATAAACGGTGGCTCAACTTCTCCATTATGGTGGGTCAAGTTCTTCGCTAACGGTGGCTAACAGAGCTCTTCGCACGTGATGGTGGCCTTGGGTTAGTTCAAATAAGGTTTTGTGTGCATTTTTATAATTTGTTTTTATGAATGATGTTTAAATTTTTCGATATGTTGTTGAAAATGATATATGTATATATATATATATGCATATATATTTATGATTGATGGGGGGAGAGTTAGGATTGTTGGGAAATAAATGAAACATCTCCAGGAAAAAACTTATAAAAATCTTATAAAACAACTACAAAATATATATCAGTTTTACTTACGTGGTTATTGTTGCGTCTCACTCAATATAACATATAAATCACTTAGCGGAAGCACAATGCTTACGTTAGCAAAATCGTAAATATCTCTCAAATTCATATTAAGTTTACGATCAAGTCCTCAACTTTACATATTTTTGGACAGGGAATTACTTTTTTGCCCCTACTTTTTATACCCACATCACCAGCAGCTTTCCAACCGATTCACACAACCGGTTATTGCAAGTCAAAAGCAAATGTGAAAAAGAGACAAACTCCTATAAAAATTTGACACTCGGCAAAAAAATGGGCCCCAAACTGAAGGACTCAGTCCTGTGAGGGACTAAAGAATTCGCCTACTTTGTGGGATATTTTATAAGAAAAACAATATTAATGTGTAATAATGATTAATTGGTCAACCATGTATAAGGTTTGGGAAGCTTGGTTTCCTATTTTTGTAGTTTGAATTGATTATGGCGATAAAAAAATTAGAAATATCTCGTTATTTATAGAAACTTAGACCAGGTTCTATGTCTTTATAAATGGAGACTAAGACATTGTAATAGAACATATTTTCTTTGCATGCCAAAATACTGCAAAAAAATATTGTAAAACAAAAAGTGAGTAATCAATAGACTCTCATATATAGAGGTTAGTTTTTTAAGGCCAAACCACATAAACTCCTTTGTTGTTTTAGCATTCTCAGTCGTAAACATTAAACCCTTATTGTTTTTAGCATAAATTGTAGTTGACACTTCTCAGTGCTAACATTTTAGCACTAAAAGGAGAGTAAAATTGTTCTCGTCCTTAAGACTAATTTTTTTTCCCCTTTTTTACTAGAAAATGCCCACACAAATGTTGACTTATAATTCCTATAAGAGCTCAGTCGTACAATAAAAAAGATATAGGAACGTCCTAGTGGCCAGAAAAGCAACTAGTTATTATAATTGGTTAAATACAAATGATAAGTGTTGATATACAAGCTAAGTATACAATACTTAGTGAATTTCACATAGTGTAGATGTGAAATTTGAGTTTCAATTGTAGGCACTTAAAAATTGTGTTTTGGGTCCAAAGTCGTAAATAGAGGTATTTAAGGATCCTCAAAAAGTTTGGTAGCATTTTGAGCAATTTTAGGTCCATTGAATGGGTCACAAGTCAGAGGAGGTGGAAATGTGTTGCATTGCCTAGATGCAAAGGGGCTCAAAAGCCCCAGTAGGTGACACGTCACCTGCTAGTAGGCGATGCAGCATGACGTGTCCATACAGACACGTGTTTTAAGCTCCAAATGACAAGTTCTTTAACTCTAATCTTATTGGTTAGACCTAATGACGGTGTCTACACTATAAAAGGGTTATAATAGAGTTTTGGAAGACTTGATCACTCTCTAACCTCTCTCTCTCTCTAGCTTTCAAGAATCTCTAGTTTTCTCCAGGAAACTCATAAAGAAAGTGCTTGACTTTGTGAGTATAAGGCTTGTTCGATCCTAATTCCCATTTCCTCTTAGAAAATGCCTCAAGCATCAATGGTGGCTAGGAAATAGAGAATTAGGACAACGATGAAAATCGTGTATAAGTCTTGGTTTTGTGCTTTTGCATTGAAGAAGGAAAAACTCAAAGTGGTTGTTCTCCAAGGGTTTTGAAGGTTCATCAAAGTTGAAGAAGATTGTTCTACAACTAGGATTTGCATCATCTTTCTTAATATTTCTTTGGTCTCTGTCAACCATTATTTTGTGTAGATTCTAGTTTTTGTGGTGGTATAATCTCACTCTCCCCCAACATTAGTTGTACAAGAAAATCACGGATCCATCAAATATATACCAATGCCATCCTTCAACATTAAGCGATGCAGTGTGCCTTAACAAAGACTCATAATAATCTTTGACGGGTATGGTCCCAACAGACTGAGACAACTACAACTCTGAAGAAAACCCTACGACTTGCCCTTAAGGACCTTGATTAGTGTGCCGGGAGGGAATAATTGGTTTATATGTGATTTAAATGATTTAATGCATGATTCTGTGATAAGCATGCTTATATGATTATATGGATAAATGGAATGCATGTTTATGGGTGTTGGTATGCATGTAGGCCATGTTTAGCTTAAAGGGGCATATTTGTAATTTTAGCCCGTTGAGGGCATAAATGTGATTATATGTTTTAATTGTGGAGACCACATTATTATGTGGCTATATTTTCAGCATGCGGCTCGAGGTGATCCTAGGGAGCTAGTTAGCGGGAAGCCACAACGGGACCTAATACCCGACTCGGGGTGAGTCAAGGGGTATTTTGGGTATTAGATATTTATTTGGGTTATTGGGTTGTAAAAATAAATAATTGGATATATATTTGAAGTTAGAGAGTTTAGAAGGGAATATTGGAGAAATTTACCATTTTGCCCTCGGGGACGTTTTTGGTACCTCGAGCCTCGAGATTAACATAATTAACTTAGGTTAAATAAAGTAAAACCAAGGAAACAGAAAAAACTTTGCTAGAACCGACTATTTTCTCTCTCTCACTCTTGCTTCCTCTAGAAACTCTCTCTCTCAAGCTTATTTTGGAATCTAAGAAGAATTTTTGGGCCAGAAGAACAAAATTGGAGTTCTAGACTTGAAGATTAACCCATTGCTAGCTTGTGAATTCAGACAGAATTAAGGTAAGCTTTTGAATTATGGTTTTAGCCATTAAATTCTATACTTCTTGGCTGAGTTTTAAGTGTTTTTGGGTTTTGATATTGAAGATTGAATTGAAGTTTTGGGATGAGGATTTAAGCTAGGTTCTTGTTGGGTTTTGCTACTGGGAACATGTTAGGGTGTTTGTGATAGTTAAATTATGTTATTGGGATGGTTTTGGGTTGATTTGATTGAGGTTTGGTGGTTGGAAATGGGGATTTTTCTAGGTTCGAAGGGGTCGGGCCGCAGTTCTGTTCTTGGTGTGTCGCGGCCCTCTAAAACATTTGGGAGCCGAATTGAAGGGCAGGCTGCGGCATGGGGAGTGCTAGGCCGTGGTCCATGTGTGCTGTTTGGGGAGGCTGGGCCACTGATGGGAGGCGGGCCACAACATGGAGGGCTTAGGGCCGCGACTCTTAAGAGCATTTTTGGCTTTAAGGAGGTTTTAGGTGCTATAACTTAACCTAGGGTGCTCGGGACCGATTCCACTACCGTGTTTGGTGGAATTCGATGTTCCGAAGGCTAGAACTTGGTCTAGAAACCTTTATGCATTTATTATTGATGGAATCCCTTATCTTGGTTGTGACTAGGTTTACGCTAGGGCTCAGGCAAGGGATCGTGCTCAAGGGTCATTTCTCGTAATCAGAGTGTTCATAATTAAAGGTAAGAAAACTGCTCCCGGTTGTGTGATTATGTTAGGACTAAGGGTTCCCTATACCTGTATGCATTACTATATGATGGTATTATGCCATGTGAACATGAAATAAACGGCCTAAGAGAGCCGGGAATTAATATTGGCGCATAGGGCGCGGCTCAGCCACTGGTAGTTGAGGACAGCTTAATATTCACTGAGCTCGGTTTAAGTGGACCGGAGTCAGTGGGGGTAAACAGAGGGTGCGACCTAAGAGCGTCGAACCTGATTATTGTATGACTTGGTTATTGATGTTAATTTGATAAATTTGACATGCTGAATATTTGATTATTGGATTGTGGATTTACTGATTATGTGGATGCTATGGATTGCTGAGTGTATGATTATGCTTAATGAATTATTTGGTTGTTGCTATTGTTCATGCTATGATATTATGGTTTTTTCGTTGGGCCTTGGCTCACGGGTGCTATGTGGTGCAGGTAAAGACAAGGGTAAGCTTGATCAGCCCTGATTTGGATAGCTCTAGAGGTGGAATGTACATAGTCAGCTGCTCGGCCGCCACAGTCGACGGATGAACAAGAATAGGAGAACCTTAAATGTCTATTTTGTCCTTAGAGTGGCTTGTAGTTGTATATAACCCTGAAATTTTGTAACCGTCCTTTAAACTCTATTTCTTTTGGAATCCCATGTATGAAATGTTTATTTAAATGAAATGTATCTTTTATGACCAAAATCTTTTAACCCTAGTACAATTATATTTTCAGTGAGACGTTTTTAACTAGTTAACTTGGTTAGTAAGTCTCGCAACTTTATAAACACATAGTGTAACAATCTTGGCTACCCAGGGCGTTACAATCCAAGTGGAGGTGAGAGTCATACCTCGAGAACTCTCAACCAAATGTCCACATTTCTCTCACGTTGAAGGCACATTAGAGCGAGAGCGGGTGAGGAACAACATCTTCGGCGGATGGTGAGACTGCCATGATGAAGAAAGAGCTCAAGGATAAATTTGTGCCCAAGTTGAAAGTTGGATCCAAGTAGCAAGTCAGTCTTGAGCTAGCTATTGTTGGGATATGGTGTATAAGACAATATCTATATTGTAATTTATGATAATTAATCACAATATAACAATAGAATAGATGGAAGAAAATACAAATTAGAGTAAGAGGAAGAAATGACCTTTATAGTGAAAACTCTAACATTAAATCATAAAAGATATGACTTTATGTGAAAACAATCGAGATGGAAAAAAGGCTTGACACAATTAGAATTGTTGTCTAAAAATATCTATTCCTTGCCTCCCTTATGATATTGCTTGAAGCTACTACAATGATAGAATGGGATTGGGATTAACAAGCCTTGTTCTTCAAACAAGTCAAGTTTTCTTAATGAAGATCTTGGAGAAAACTAGTAATCTTTATAAGTTAGAGAGAGAGAGAGGGTTTTAGAGAGGGAGTGGAGAGTGATCAATTCACCAGAATCTCATATGAACCCCTTAAACAATGTAGGAACCGTCATTAGTGTTAACCACTGAGATTAGAGCATTTTGAAATAAGTTTTGGAGAAAAAACATGTAATTTTATGGTTCCATATGGATGGCCAATGCGATGCATCTCCTGTCAGACCTTTTGTGTGGCTCGCGATGTATCACCTCTCAACAATAACGCAACACAATCGCCTCTATATTGTCACCCCGTACATCGACCCAAAACATCTTTAAATGCCTCCAAAATTTTTGGGTACACTTATATACTTCAAAGAAACACTTTGAACCCAAAAAGATAATTTTGAAATGCCTACAACAAAAGTCAACATGCTTATGTTGGCTTTAGTTAAATCATAATGGTTTTGTACCTTATTGTGCATGACCAATTTTCACTATGTATTTAACCAATTCTAACACCTATATGTTCTCGAACAAGACAAATAATAACAACAAGGTTAGAGATGTTAGTCAAGTCCTTAGAGTTCATGGGTAGAAGCTAATCGACTTGAGGGGAGGCTCGCAAGGAAGGAAGGCCCAATCTTCGTGACTAACAAAGCAATAGAAGAGGCCAAGGAAACTAGGGGAAGTGTTTAAATCTCGACGAGAAATAGTAGAGCCAGTGTTACAAAGAAACCCCACTAAGGAAAGGCTAGAGAAATTGGATCATGAGCACTACCAAATAAGTTCCGTAATTTATTTTATGTATATTTCTTTTGTAAGAAAAATGTATAATTCAAGAAATAATATAAAAAGGGCACTTCTGGAGTCCCTTAGTTCGTTTTGAAGGACTTAGTCCTGCGATGATTCTTAGTCGTTGGATAAGGTGGATTATTGCATTGAACGACAGGATTTGAGTTGAAGCTAAAGTGGGTGTAAAATACAAAAATACCCCTAACTTGTTCCCTATAACTGACAATTGTTCGTCTTCACACTTTCTTTGGTTTGGTTGTTATATTCTAAAATAACAAAAGATTATGAGAGCCTTAGTAAGCTTCACTCCCTCGTCCGACTCCGAAGAGACCTTTCTGGAATGTGAGTACTTGGAATAGAAGTTGGAGTTGCAAATCTTCGTTGTTTTATTTGAAGCACGTGTACGGACTTTGATGGGGCAGTTTGTTTGAGAATGGGTTTCAGGGGCCGTTTTTTGTAGTGTTCGGCTTTTTGGAGCTTTTCCATTGATGGTAAGTTTTTCCCTCCTTTAACTTGTGTAATCTTGTTTAGGCATTACCCATTTGTTGATTTTAGGTTTTGCCATTTGTTGTGAATAAGTAGTTTGTATGGCATTGTAGAAAAGATCAAAGTTAGGAAGTTTGCATTTCTGGTGCTCCATTTTTTTTTGGAAGTTTGAACTTTAGCTATGGGCGTAATGGCATTGGGACAACTGAAAAGGAAGAAATTTTTCCTATTATATGAAGACGAAGATTGTTCTCGGCAATATGAAGAGGGTATGATTTCTTCGAGAACAAACCAGAGAGGTTGAGGGGCGGTTTGATTTTGAACTGATAATTTTGATTGAATTATAATAAAATTTTAACTTAATTTTAATGTCTGAAAAATCTTTTTTGGAAATGGAATTTTAAAATAAAATTGATCATATTAAATTAGATCATTGAAGTATTTGGCATTTCTGCCTCGTTGGATATAATGTAAGATGTAGCATTTTAATCGCAATAGTAGTGGTTGTTGAGATAGTTAATTTTTATGGTTTAGAACTTTGGGTCTGGTTTGGAGTTGTGGTTGAATTTTATGGTTTGGTTTTTCATTGAAATTCGGTGCAGTGAGGTTGGACTTAAACTTGAATTTAATAGCTGCAAAGTGATGTGATTTTAGGCTAGTTTATTAATCTTATGTTGACAAATTCGAGTGTTGTTGTTATCTTTTACTTAAATTTGCATTGAACTATTCTTTTCTTTTGGAGTCTTGTGTTTTTCTAGAGTGGTTTCTTTGTGTTTATTTTCCTTCAAAGATTTCAAAGTGCCTTTTTAGTTTTTATGGTTGGTATTGGTACAATTCTTTCCATGTGATCATCTTGATTCATACATGCCATTCCTCCTATACCTGACACTTTTGGGTAAGATTTTTAATTCTTAATCAGATATTGAGTTGGTGTTCAATTCAGTATACGAATAGAAAAATGGTTATTTATATAACCAAATGAAATAATGTTATATTATATATGTATGGAAGGTTTCAAATTTGAATCTATTTGAGTGAGGTTAATGGGCATTTTTTCTCATGCTAAACCACTTGATTTTTCAAAATCTGAGTGTAACGCCCTGGATAGCCAAGACCGTTACACTGTGTGTTTATAAAGTGCCAGACTTGCTAATCAAGTCATTTAAATAAAATTGTGTCATTGAAACTATAAAGGAACTAGGGTTAAAAGTGTTTTGGTCTCAAAAGCCACATTTTCATTAAAAAGTATCATCTGTTACATGGGATCCCAAAGATATTGAGTTCAAAGACAGTTTACAAAAGACACAAGGTTTATGTACAACAACCGGCCATACTAAGGCAAAACAAGCAGTTAAGTGATCCTTGTCCTGATCCACTCCTCGACTGTGGCAGTCGAACCGCTGGCTATGTACATTCCACCTCGGAGCTCTCCACCTCAGGCTTGGTCTAGCTTGCCCTTGCCTTTACCTGCACCACGTAGCACCCGTGAGCCAAGGCCCAGCAAGAAAACACAACAACAACAGAGCATAAACAATTAGCAGACAAGTCAATATCTCACATTGCATCACATAAACTCAGACATATCATCAGTCAGTATAATGAAGTATTCCACATACTAGGCATATCAATTCATAACATACACAGTTCACAAATGATAACTGGGGCTAGCGCCCTCAGGCTGCTCCCTCCATTATCCCGTTGTTCTTGGCTACCAGTGGCCAATCCGCGCCCTGTGCGCTAAAATCATGTACGACACCCTTAGACCGCTTTTACATGTCCCATGGCGTAATACCAACATTGACACGATGCAACTCTCGGGAGCACTTAGTCCCATCACAATCATACAACCGGGTGCAGTTTTCTTACCTTTCAATTCACTAGTTTCCGATGCCACAAAGCCGCGAGCACGGTCCTCTACCCCGAGCCTCTCCAAAGACCTAATCACAACATAAATGAAACATCCTTTGTCACTAATCAATCCAAAACTACTTCCCGGAACCAATCCCACACTCTCAGAATTCCCCAAATCCCTAAAACAATGCACCGAAGATATCCCCCGAACCCCCGGAGCAAAGGCTCAAAATTGAAAAATCTCATGTCCTGAAATTGGCCTAGCGCCGCGGCGCCCAGCAAGTCAGAGAGCTTGCTCTGCCCAGAAACAGCCTCGCGCCGCGGCACCCAAGAACAGGGCCGCGGCGCTCCTTCGCGAACCCAGATTTCTGGGTTTTTCCTTACGTTTTTCTCTAACCCAAATCACTCCAAACCATCCCAAATTCATACCTAAGCCCCAAAACCAATTT
This sequence comes from Humulus lupulus, assembly GCF_963169125.1. Lineage (NCBI taxonomy): Eukaryota > Viridiplantae > Streptophyta > Magnoliopsida > Rosales > Cannabaceae > Humulus > Humulus lupulus. The sequence goes on along the minus strand of NC_084796.1, from coordinate 55,261,045 downwards.
AAAACCCCACATAGACCAATCAACAACCTATAAACATTATAATCTAGCTCAATTACACAACCACCCACAGAATTCACACTTAACTTTCAGATTCAAACCCTTGAGCCAAAGCTTGAGAAAAGTGTAAACCAGCCCCTTTAGATTCTTAAACCATAACAGCTACGAAAATTAAACATGATACACTCTTACCTCAGTCAAGAACCCAGCTTGAATCCTCCTCAACTCTAGCTTCAAATCACCTTCTCTTTTGATTATTCCAACTCTGAATTCATGCAAAACCAGCCACCAACTTGCTTTAATTCATGCCTATCCTCTAAAAACCAGACTTGAAACTTAAACAAATCTTAGATAAATCCTTACCTCTGAGTATTCTTGGCCTAGGCTTGATTTGATAACTCTAAACCCCTTGATTCTCCTTCCAAGAGCCAAATTCAGCTTCCTTCTTCTCTTTTTCTTCTGCTCTATATCTAGGTCTCCAAAATTCAGCATAAACCAATTTCCCAAAGTGTTATACGTGATTGCATTTTCCTTAGCTGAAACTTATCTAAACCATTGCCAAAAGACCACTTTATCCCTCCACAAATATCCCTTTCTAACTAAACCTCAAGGGCACACTTGTCCTTTTACTAACTTTACAATTTTACCACCTTTCCAACAAAACCTGTTACTCTCTATGGTTACTAACAGTTACGCAGGTTACCAAATCACCAGTTACCATTATCTAGATTTCTAGGACCGTCTCGGCACGTGCATCACATTGATATCACCACACCCACGTGGTACAAATCACATAGCATAACTATCACATAACCTAATACACATAGTCATATAACATGCTTTATATCATAATCATGCATCTTAATCATTAAAATCACACATAATCTCCATTATGCCCTCCCGGCACACTAATCAAGGCCCTTAAGCCTAATTAGTAAATTTTGGGTCGTTACACTGAGGCATGCATCAAAATAATCAAACCTCTGTGTTTTTTTATAAGGTTTTGATGGCTAGCATCAATTAAAATTCATCTAACTTGAATTCCTTAAGTTTGGGTTTTGCATGACATTACACATCTCTCTTTATGCAGTTTGTGTCACTACACTTTTCAAAGCAATTTATTATGTTTAGTAAATTGTAGGAGGTTGTAATGTACCATTGAGAGTCGGGTGAAGAAGCCTTTTGAATGTCCCGAATTTGCTATTAAGGCCGAGTGCCTTGATTACGGCGCCTGGAGGGCATAATAGGATTTATATGAGGAAATTAATGGAATATATGTATGATTATGTGATATAAATGGTTTATATGGTAATGTGAATATTTATGCATGTTTATGTGTATTAAATATGCATGTGGACTCGTTCTTGTAAATTGGGGCTTATTTGTAATATTTGACCTGTTGAGGGTATATTTGCATTATGTATGTATTGTGAGTGAGACCCCACGGTTATGGGGATATATTTGAGATGTGTGGTCTGAGACGATCCTAGTGACCGGATTAGCGGAATAGTCACAACAGGGTCAAATACCTGGCTCGGGGTGAGCCGAGGGGTATTTTGGGAATGTAGTATGTACTCGGGATCTATCGGGTAACGGGTAGTTATTTGGTGATTAATTGGGTATTTCGGGATTAATTGGGGATTTATAAGGCTACTCGAGGATTAGTGGGAAATTTGGCAAATGACGATTTTTCCCTTGGGACCATTAAAGGATAAGAGTATGCTTAAGGGGTGTTTTGGTCTTTTGATGTTAAGAATAAACTTAGGCTAGGAAGTATGAGGAAGCAAGGGGAAACATAAAAAAAAAAAAAAAAAGAACTCAGCTGCCTTCTCTCTCTCTCTCTCTCTCGTGAGTTCCCTCTCTCTCACCCTTTCTCATAGTTTTGAATTGGAGCACTTGAGCCTTGGGGATTTGGGAGCAGGGATTGCTAGAGATTGAGGCTTAGTGGGGAAATTGGAAGCACACAACTGGAAAGGGCAGCTAGGGATGGATTAATCAAATGTAAGTTTAAGTTTTAAGCTCTGAATTTAGCTTTCTTTTGAGTCTTGGAGTTTACTGTGAATTTTGAGTTGGGAGAACGGTATGAATTAGTTTCTGGGGTAATTATGATATCTTTGTTATGTTATTGTGGATTCTAGAATCGACTTTAGAATTAGTCATTGTTTAGGGTGAATTTGGATGGGTTTAGCTCAGAAAAATGCAGGGAAAACACTGGGGAATTCTGGGTTTTGGGGCTCGAGCCGCAGCCTTGTTCTTCAGGCGCCGCAACCCGTGTGCGTAGAAGGGCTGGTGGTTCTCTGAAACCGCCCAGGCAACGCAGCAGAGGTTAAGCCGCGTCGTGGCCCGTGTCCCCTAGGAGAGATCCTAGGAGCTCTTTGACTTGTAGCGTGTCGTGGCCCTAGGGGGCTGGGCCGCGGCTCAAATTAAAGAAAATAGCCAAAATAGGATTTTAAGCTCGGGAACTCAAATCTAAAGGCTCGGGAGGGATTCTACTACCTGATTTAGTAGAATTCGAGGTCCTGGAGGTTATAATTACACCTTGAAACCTTTGAATATTCTAAGTGATTGATGATTATTGTATTGCTTGTGACTAGGTTATACCTCTGGGGCTCAGGGATAAGGATCGTGTTCGGGACTGCCATACGCCAGCTACTCGGGACTTGAGGTAAGAAAACTGCACCTGGATTGTGATCGGAGCTTGGGCCTCTGTTAATGAATATGTTATGATTATGAATATATCTGTATTTGAGAATATCTGGATTGGCTTGCTTGTGTATGCTACCTCTGATTGCTTGTTGTGTAATGTATATTTGTGATTATATCTGTTGTAAAGGCCGGCCTAAGGGCGCTGGGGGCCGATAGCAAGCGTACGAAACACAGCCCGACCTAAGCATGCTGAGGTCGGCTATAATACCAGAGGACTTAGCCTAAGGGCGCCGGGCCTGAACATTATTCAATAAACAGAAGTGTTGTTTGCACTTAACTAATTGTATTGGTTGATGAGATTGGTTTCTGTGTTTGATTGAGTTGAATATTATTGTTAAGGTTGTTGCTTATGTCCTGTTGTTGATTGAATTTATTGATTTAATTGTTTATATACTGCTGCTCAGTTGTGCATGTTGATTTAAGGTTTCTTACTGAGCCTTGGCTCACGGGTGCTATGTGGTGCAGGTAAGGGAAAGGGAAAGACGGACCAGTCATGAGTTGGAGAGCTTCAGGGGCAGTGTGTACATATGCAACCTACTCGACTGCCACGGCCGGGGTAGCCTGGGAGGAACTAGGGTTGAACCTCGTTTTGCCGCTTAGGACAACTAATTTGTATTCCACTTTTCTATTATCAGTTTGTAACCAATTTTCGGGATCTCGTTTATAAACTTAATATTTTTAATGAAAAATAATCTCTTTATTGACCAAACTTTTTAATACCTAACCTTGAATTAGTCTTTAATTAACATTTAAGTCTAAATGACTCATTTAGCGAGTTAAGCACTATTTTAAATACACAGTGTAACAGTCTTGGCTAACCAGAGCATTACACCTTTTGTTAAAGAAAACTTTTTTTTTGTTTCATTATCGTATTTACTATCTGATGGGATGTTTGAATTGTGAATATAAAATATTTTTTCTTCGACAACTGAAATGACATTACATTTGATTATAAACTTAATTTCCTAGCTACAACTTCTTTTCTCGATTGGCATATTGGGAAGATTACAAGATAGCAATGTTGTACTATCACATTTTAGTGAGTACTCTGAAAACTTCTATGCGGAGGTTTCTGGACATTTTTCTAGAAGTACAAATAGGGCGTTGAAGTCTCTGAAATAAGAACTTGAGTATGTTTTTCTAAAGCTAAGGTGTGTTTTGATAGAGCATTCTCCATTCTTACTAATTATAATGTTTTGACAGAGTAATATTTCTCAAGTGTCTACTTGTAATGTTTTGATGTGTTTTTCTGATGTTTTTAGTTTTATAAAAATCAAGTTGAGTTAAAAGGGACTTGTCTACTATGACAAGAAAAAAAAATGAAAAATCTTTGCTCTTATTTAATTCCTAAACATCTAAGTGCCATATTTTTGCATTTACCAAACCATGTTTTATTGCATAATATGTTTGTATTGCAATTGGACCTTAGCTTAGCTCTTGCTAAGGTGCATTATGATTGTCACAAAATCTTCCCATATCTCCAAAGAATGAGACCTTGATATAGATGATTGCTTCCTTTTGATGTCATGATTAAGTTCCGATAAATTAGTATTTTTTTTTCATTAGTGGGGTTTGATTGAATTATGAGAAACAATTTCTTTAACTTATATGGATATTTGAAAACAAACATACAGTACGTGCATCTAAGTTTCAATAGCTTTGGTGCATTGGTGCTTTAAGGTTGAACATGATGTATTTTAAGAAAGGTGTTTGCCTCACTTGACCATTTTCTTTGAAACAATATTTAGAGGTGATCTGATTTGCAACCATTTCTACAAAGTTAATGTGTCAGGTTCCAACTTTTCATGTGTAACATAATTTTAGCTCATTTCATATCAATCCCGAATTAGTTTTGATGGAGATATTGATGTATATATTCTTTCATAAAGTATTTTTAGCATCTAGATGATTTTATCCCCATGTAGTATGCTACACAAGATTTAGTTGATCTCCTCATAATACAAATTATGAGCACATGTGCCTAAACTTTTCTTATGAAGACCATGAAGTCGAGAATCTTGGCTACATATCCAGATGCATTTCTAAATGATTCAGAAAGAGAAGCACTCCATCGTAGATCAGACTTGGAAACACCCTAGTAATGTATAATAATAATAAGATATATAGGTGAAAACCATGTAATTACCTTTTGCATCAGGCGTTTAAACTTTAAACTTTTGTGTTCATAATTGTTAAGAAGCTACTCATTAGTTTTATATATTCTTACTCTCTTCAAAACTAGCATACTTATTATATTCATAATACCACTATTTTTTCCTTTGATCCCTTTGTACCATTATGATATAATAGTAGAAATTTTTTGTGGACATTGTGTTGGAGAAAGATTTGTATAGTAGATTGTCAATTAGGTTGCATATATTTATTCCAACTACATGAGTTCATGTTATGCCAGCAAGGTCTTTGGTTACGTTACTAGATGTATGTTGTTACGTAACAAAGTAATTAAAGCAATGTAATTGGATTTTGTACATTTTAGAGTGTAATCTATTATAAAGTTCATTTGTTTGGTATTTAGATTTGTTGATTTGGCGTTGCAATTTGGCATAGGCTATTATCTTTGTTTGTAATTGTTTATTTCTTTGATTTGGGCTATTGTTGGAGATATTTCTACGAAATTGCTAATATTAAGTTTTGTTTCACTTCATTTCTCTGTTGTCAGTGTCAGGTTATCTTTCTATGCTAAAGAGGGAGTACAAAATGGTTGACCCAAAGAAACTAGATTATAGATGATCACCTCATAGGGTGTTTTTACTTATTTCTAATATGAATAGGGCTCAGAAATAGTTGTTCAAACAAATGGGGTTCGGGACACTTCTGGGGATGAAGATTGTACAGCTAGAAGGACTTTAATAACCGGTTGTTGTCTAGGTTTAATGTTGAAGATGGCTCTTTGGAGGTTCACGACAAAAAATTTAAGTTGGATAGTAATATTTTTGGTGCTACCATGGGTCTTAAGGGTGGTGTTGAATATTTATTGCACAGTTCCAGTGTACATCATCCAAAGGACAAGTATGGAAGACCATCTATAAATGTTTTGAAGGGAAAAATGAAATGCAATCAATCGACAAACATATCTTTCGTTCAAGACTTCCTTTTTTTTTTCTTGTTAGTGTTTTCCTCATGCCCAATATGGGACTAAAGGTTGTGTGGGATTTTAAGGGTCCCATACTTGCTCTGAATGACATATCAATTGTCTCTCGGGTTTATTAGGTGTATTTGTCTTACAGACATCTATGGAAGACCCTTTGGCAGTTTCGTGCCCAACCAGCCTAGTTTGTGGGAGGATGTCTCTATTTATTTCAGGTGTTTTTTTTTTTTTTTTTTATAATTAATTCATGTACATGCCATATGAGAAAGTGATGTTAATGCAATTTATGAATCTCCAATCTATAGGTATTTTATTATCATCACATTGTTTGGAAGGATGGTTATGTTGATAGAAGCGTATATGCCCTTTACATGTTTGGTCAGAAGACGATTTTAAGGCCATACTCTAGTGGGTAGACGACCAAGGGGGTTTGAGTCTAACACAGTAAGTGGATGATGCATTGTTCTAGTTTTTTTTTTTTTGCTAATGGTGATTGAGTTATTCACTAGTAATGTTTACCTTATCTTTCTCTTTTTTTGGTTTGGCAGGTACCAATGTTAAAGGTGCGGGATGGGTTGGTTGAGTTTAAGTTGACCACCACGATATCATCTCTACGCACTAAGGTTGCATCCCTGGAGAAGAAATTGATCGATTAGGACAATCAACTTGTCAAGTTTGAAGACCGGATTCAACGACAAATTGCAATGGAATTTGTTCGATTACATCAGACGTTGAGTTCTGCAATCAGTTCAAATCTGGCTAGTGCTGCCAATGCAGACTCCCTTAAGGAGCAGGAGCCTCAGACTCGAGATGGAAAGAAATTCACTGATAACCCTATACAGAGGAATCTACAGCTCCATTGGCACACGTCCCAAGAAGTCTTTAAGTATGAGTGACCCAATGTTGTTGGAATGTAGTTTAGCATTTATGAATGAAGTAAAAGATTATATCCAAAGGATCCCATTTCATACAATGACACCAACGAAAGGGTGGGGGAGCATGATTTCATCGATTATGAACCGACTGCTACATCATTGAATGAAAACAACAATGTCGTGCCAGGAGTTATTGAAATGGCTTATTCTAATTGTAATTCAATGGGTTTGGAGAATGAGACGATGGGGGTGGCAATAAAGGAAGTTGTGTTGGAATTAGGTCATAAACTTGGACCTGTTTCAAAGGATAGGGAAGAGGTCAAGGGGGGAAAAGGGGAGGCTACTATGGACGATCACATTACTTTTGAACCTAGTATGGAGGGTGGTGCATCTGCTCATGTTGTTCATGAAATAGAAGATGATGACAACTATAAGATTGATGCCTCCATTCTTAGGAGAGACAAAGAGATATGAAAAATGGACAAATAATTTGAGAATATGGTTACCACATATTCTAATACCAATGGCTATCAGGTTGGGGCCTTCAAATTCACTAAACTAGTACTAGTGCGTAGATTCGAACTCGGACTTTACATATTTGACAACAGTTTGTCCCTGAGGTACTTGTAACTATCACATTTAGTTGGCCTATTTTTTTTTTTACAAAAAATTTCTACTTATGATCATAGAGTATACTTTGGTTCATTTTCTCCTCATTATAAAACACTTTAATATGCATGGAGGTTTTGGTAGAAAATCTAGTTGTGAAGTTGGAACGATGGTACTTTAGAAGTGTCAGACCAGAAGGTCATGTCGACATGAAAGTAAGACTTTCTCATTATGTCGTTTATGTCCTAGTTCATGAGGAAACAATCATGTGAAGTGGTAACTGTGTAATCAATTCATTTATTTTATGGTTGTGATTAATGGTTAGACACTTTCTTTTTGTTTCGCAAATTCTCGATGCTTTTGGGCCAGTTTTACGGCAAATATATGAAGGTGATGTTGAGAAAATTGAAGATTTGAAGACTCTAATTTTGCCAACATATTGGCCTAATCTGGTAAGTTATAATAGTGGTTTATTTTGCCTAGTTCAATATTAAAATTTTGGTTGCAACTGCTTATTTCCTTTAAATTTGAACACTAGTAGCTTTTAGTTCCTTGGCGGAGATGTGGATGTCACTTTGCTACTAAAGAACATGCAAACAATATTTTTCTAACCCCTTTATTTAAACTCGTTCATTTTGCAAACCTGAATTAGTGTTTAATCATGTGCTATTCGGCATGGTGCAGATCTTTGTGGCTATGAAGGACGTCAAAAGCAATCATTGGATACTCAATGTTTTCAACATGAGAAAGAGCACTGCATTCTACTGGGACTTTATGAGGACCGGACGTTCGAAATGGAACACGAACCAATTGCTTACCGGAATGGTGAGTTTTTTTTCTTTCTATAAATTGCTCTAACTGTTTATCAATGGTCATTAGCAATGGTCTCATTGGTTGTTCTTGGTATAGTTGAAGAAGCTAGACCAGTTGCTTTTGTCATCGATGGACGATGTGCGTCAAGGGCAACCAGTGTTGTCTGGTTTTAGTATAATGCCCACTCCACGACTACCCCACTAGGATAATGTCCATGATTATGGTATTTTTGTCATGCACTTTATGGAGTTCCTTGCCTTAGGACAAGTACCACCCACCTCCTACGTAAGTGCTTTCATATTTTTTGCAAATAAAACTCCATCCTATTAATTGTGCAATATCAAACAACCATATTTACTTAGTACTTGACTGTGTTTCTTCGATTTTGCAGAAGGCGGACGATAGTGAACGATTTTGTTTGGCAGTGAACATTGTTATGTGCCAGTAAAATCGAGTTTGTTTGAAGGCAGTACATGATGCATCCGCCCTTTAGCAATCTGCTTTAAGTAAAGGATACAATTCTCCAATGTCGACGCAAGGTTTGTGCCTACCCCCAAGACCTACACCTTCTATTTCCAAGCCTTCATCGAAAAAGGGAGAAGACAAACACTAGTCTAGTTTGCGAAAGAGGAAAATGAAGGCATGATTGAATTCCACATGATGATTCAAATTTTGTTTTCAATATAACCATTGTCTAAGTGAATGTTGAACGAGTTTTAATGTGTTTGTTTCTACTTATCTTCTATTAAGTAGTTATTTACAAAAAAGAGTAGATGATACTTTGATCAATGGTCATTGTACATCTTCTAAGAACAAGAATTGTAGGTAGTTTTTTGGGAATTGTGACCCTTCACTAGGGATGTCCCATAATATTTTGAATCAAGTGGTCAGGCGAACAACTAGAGCTGGAAACAAACCACATGAATGTTCATATTTTGTTACTTGAAAATGTCAATGCATAATATATTGAACCGAAATTGGGTGCCATTTAATTAGTTTTATTTAAATTTATTAAATAAATGAGTGTGAAGCAACCCCAACTTCACCAAACTTGTCAAGCTAACAAAAAATTCATTTTATAATGTACACCTCAAATCATAGAGTTATTGACTTCATGATCAACTCAATAGAAGTTTGTGCTATTCTCCCCTTTACTACGACTTTTTTTCCAATTTAGCCCATGACTACAACATAACAAGAGTAAATGGGTCCTTGTGTTTGTAGGAATTTCATTTTCCTTACTGCCTATTTTTGTTAATGTTGAGGCACCATTATTTTATTCTAATTAAACATACTGTGGTACAAGAATTTTTTACAATTTATTGAATTCTATCATCCAATTTGTTACAATTCGACCCGACCCAAATTAAGCCCAGTCCAACCCAAATTAAGCCTAGTACCTAATTAAACAAAATGTATTTTTTACTATTCACTTCAAAAATATGCACTGAAAACATTCTATTGTTTACTATTTACTGTAAAAGTCAAAACCATGTATACGTAGCCTTCCCAATGTTTAATATCTATGCTATTTAACCTGGCGTGTGTTATTTGGTTAACTAAGTTCAATATTCAGATAAAACACTAGACTAAAATCACATGTTTAAGGAGTCTTAGTTACAATAAAAAAAAATCCCTAAATTTATAGCTCCAACTGTGGTATGGTGTCAGTAAGGTACTCATTATCCCTGACTCCAAATTTTTTTAAGAATCAGTTTGAACAGAAAAATTTTATCACAAAATCTTCATACACCATTAACACATCTATACCTAATCTATATCTCATACACAAAATATATCCAATAGCCTTAATGTGATCTATTGCCTACCATGGTTCCATCAAAGATTTTTCCTTATTTTCTTTCCCAAGACTACTATCAAAGATTTTGATAGTTCCTTCTGACATTAAGTAAGGTTCATGACCTGTCTAAATGCATTCGGCCACCCACTCCACATATAGCCACAAGTCATGCTTAGTGAATGGTACGGTTCTCCAGTACCAAGCAAAATCCCTCAATTATCACAAGTAATGGCCACATAATTCACAATGGACATGTTAAATATAATTAGCACCCATACAATAATTCTCCATAGAAGCAGTCAATCCCAAATATAACAAGCTAACTAAATTATTAAATCTACTATCATATGCTCACCTCCATGATTTATAATAGTTGTATTGTTTATTAATAACTTGCCCAAATTAACATTGAAACTACCGAAACAGCCACTAAATAAAGAAGAATCCATGAAAAAATAACACTAACACTACAGACAAAGATGGTCTAAACAGGACCCCTCTCATTCTCTACAATCGGGTATGAATCAAACACCAAGAATATTATTAACTTTCTCATGTAGATATTCTCGGTACCTACTCAGTGACCCAGTCTTCAGTTGCTCTATTGCTTCCAAAACGCATTCATAATCTTCCTTCCACTCCTCCACAGAGATCTCAACATCCTATGTCACTTAATCTATTTTCTTCATCTTCTCTAGAAGCTCCGGCCCCAACTGCACAATCTTCTCCCTTATTGACCTGTTCATTTCATCCAACATACGCTTATCCACGCTAATTGAGAAAATCTCATACTCCTCCTCCAAGCTCCTCATCAAATTGTTGATGTAGTGAATAGGTTGTGGGCGGGGGGGGGGGGGGGGGGGTTGTTATTTTATAGTTAGTGATTCTATCTCACTCTGCCGGATCTAATTTCTTTATCGGCAGGTCATGGAGGAACTCAAGATTGTAGGAATTGAGTGAAGAGTTAGAATCCATACCTAATAAAATGAAAGAAACTTGTAAGATCAATAGTTTGTAGAGGATTGACAAAAAACTTATAAACACTCATAAACGTACAATATGGAAGTAAGGTGTATATACCAACCACCACCCTATATCCCAGTTTCTGTGTATAAAAAGATAGTGGTAATAATAGTCCAACTAATATCACGTGGGATCCAACAGCCATTTCTTTGAACATGGCACGCAACCTTCAAGTCAAATAATTTAAAATTAAAGGTGGCAGTTAATGATACTACTCCTACATTCACAGTTACAAGGGTTGTAGGCCAAATGTATCACTATATGGTATTAGGGTTAAATAGGTCATAATTAAGTCCACTTAAATCTACAAAAATGGGGTCCCACTTAGTCATTTTATATTCACCTACACACTTTTATGAACTCATAATATAGATAGATCATAATCGAAGCATTATAGTAACAAAATCCATCTGCATGGCTTCTATTAATCTAAGGTTTAAATACAAGTCAAAATTGAAATAAGGATTGGGTTGACTACCCAATTTGTAGAAACGTGTTTCTCACGATACGATTCCACGTAATTATTTTCCCAGCCTCACGTAACACCTTCATTTTGCAACGTAAATTTTTACATCTCCCACGTTACTACTTTTTTCCTCATATAAATGTCACACTACTTAATCAAAATCTTTTTAAATGATTTGGAACTCCTTTTTTATAAAATAAATTGCATAACCAACTTAATCATAGTCAGAACCCAACCCTGCCCTCCACGCACTCCATCCCCTCTTCCACGAGTACTCATCTTCTATAAATACCAATATGCATGGTCTCCATATCATTACATAGCCTTCATCCCCACTTCCATATTCACTTTTTTCTTCCTCTTTCCTTACTAGAATGGAGCATATTCCTTCCCAAGCACCTAATGTTTTCCGTTGTCCAAACTATGATGATCTGACAATTGACCAAATGAAGTACATTAATCACATTGTTCATGAGAATGTGAGGATTGCCGCCCAGCGTAGTGATCTTCAAAACAAGTACCTTACTAGATTTATTCATTACACCACTGTCAAGGCCGAGTTGCAGGCCCTGAAACTGTCCGTAGAAGAGATGAAGAAGAAGTCTGAGGCAAACAATTTCCCATTCCCTTTGTTACAGACTCTACCCAAATTCCACCACCACCAACTAACAACACTAGAAATTATATTGTCGGCACTCCCCCCATAATGAAAAGTTCTGCCATTGGTTGTGCCCCCCGTCATAATGGGAATAAAACTCCCAAAACTAAGTCTGACTTCCATGACAAGTGCAAAAACTATGTGGAGAAAGATCTCAAAATTGATAAGCTTATGGCTTTCAAGCACGCTGTTGGTTAGAAAGCTGGGAGTTTAAGGATGAATTCAATGGACATTAAGTCTTTCCTTTTTTAGCAGAGCTAGATTATAGATCATGTTGGGAATATGATGAAGCGTCGGGAGACCATTAGCGGTGAATTGTGTGTCGAAGCTATCGAGTCAACTACCCAGGCAACGACTTCCAAGGAGATCATATTTATAGAATGATATAAATCTACACATCCCTTTACATGCCCTTCCACTTTAGTTAGCAAGGTTCTCTATGTACGTCTAAAAGCAGTTATGCATTTTACATTAAGTACTACGAAGAATTAGGTACTAAACTTACCTAAAACTATAGTTATGGGTAATCAATGTACCTATTTTATGTTTTTTGGAGAACATGGTTTGATGTAGGAGAAATACCTCCCTCTGGCTTTAAATATCATATGTGTTCATGTCTTTTTAATGTTAAATTGGCCATCTTAACCTACATTTCAGTCGTATTACGTGCGTGCACTGCCATACTCACCTTAAAATTAGTGTTGACTCATGCGTCAAACAAATAAATGTAAAACACTAACACCCTAATATTTGTACTGCTCACCTCCTAATTATTGAGGACTTGAACACATTTGAGAAAACAAAATGAGCACCTACATAAAAAAAGAGGTCCAAAATGGAATCTATATGTCTCCCCTCATTTACATGAAACGAAGGTTGTTTATAAGTGTCATCAAAGTTCGAAGCTTTTATTTCCCACAAAATAAAGCCAAATTTTTTTTAGGAGGGAAAATTCTCCACTCTTGGTAGATAATGCATCACGCGCTCATTAACTTCCGTGGGCATGTCAATACTAATTAGGGCCTGACCAAAAAAAGGCCCACCGAGCTTGTATGGACTTTCTTATTTAAGTATTATATATAAGTACCAGAGATGGATCATCTTTGACATTCTACTATAAATTTAATGAAACCACACAAGACTGGTGATTGGTTTTCACTTCTAAGAGCATTTGATTATTTATTGAAGTAGTAGTAGCAATTACTAATCATACATTGTCACGTTGTTGTAGGTTAAAGTGAAAAAACGACAAAAGATATGGAGAATGGCATGTCCTGAGAACTTGCGCAACTAAACATTTCCAATAAGCAACCATAAGAAATAGTAAAAGAAGACATGGTGAACAAGCACCCACCCACGGTTGGCCATTGGGAAGATTTTTACTACAAATATTCCCAATGGATGGGGTTCAGCTAGGAAAGAAGATGTTCATCGGGACAATGAAAATAACGAGTGGCAAAGGAAATGGGTTTGCTCCAATCAATGATTCAGGTGAGAAAAGTGGGCAAACTTACCCAACCGCAAGAAAAAACCTAGGGTTGTCACCCGTATAGGCTGCCTTGCATTACAAAGGGTGAAGTTGGACAAGTTCGATAACAGTTGGGTGGTTAATGACTTCAACCTAGCACACAATCATGAACTAGCTTTAAATACTGAATTGTAATTTTTTAGATCTAATCGTGCAGTACCAGAGTGTATGGGTGCCCAAGTCATGTCAATGAGATGATCAGTGTAACGCCCTGGTTACCCCAGAACCGTTACAGTGAACGGTGAACTGGAAATTTGACCCGCTACCCGAGTCCTTTGGTTAAAAACGTGCTCTAAGTGTCATTAACAGGCTAGGGTGGAAAAACCAATAAAAAGGAAAGGATATATTTTATTAAATACATAAAACTGATCATGGGCCCATAAAAAATTTTACAAGTTATTTACAACTCAAAAGGGTCATTACTGTTCAAATTTACAAACCCGCCGACCTAAGCGGAAAAAATAGGGTAAACCCCCTAGTTCCTCTGAGAACTCCTTGGCCGTGGTGGTCAAGCGACCGCATATGTACACATCACCACCTAAGCTCTCCACTCAAGGCAGGGTGAGCTTTTCTTTCCCTTTACCTGCACCACATAGCACCCATGAGTCAAGGCCCAGCAAGAAAACACAGTACTGTATATAAACATTATCAAGTGATTATCATTATAATCACACAGAGCTTATAGCTCTTAAACATATGAGAGACTGATGGGTAAGTCTCTAACTTAACAGATGAGTGACTGATGGGTAAGTCACACAAGCGCTTATAGTATTCATCGAACTTGAGGTCGGTCCGACATTAACGCTCTTCTGAGTCATTTAATGAAGATTTCGATTAGATTAATCTTTATTGGCTTGCTTTGAACACGCTAAGGCCGTCCTGACTTATGAGTCAGCACTGTGTGACCAGTGCCCAGTGCCACTGCCAAACCTGACTAATGAGTCACAACTTCAAAGTTGATACTGACACCTTTGCCAAATCTGACTAATTAGTCAGTACAATGCATAAGTGAGCAATATTTGCTAAGCATTTAATAATCAATCCATGTCCACATTTACACAATCAACATGCCTCATGAACAACCATGCATGTCACATATGGGGTGCATTTTTCTTACCTCTGATTCGAGCTTGAATGAATAGAAGAACGACCCTTGAGAATGATCTAGCTTTTAGTCCTTTAGCGGTCACCTAATCATAACCAATTAAAGGATACCATCAATAAAATGATAATCAAGGGTTCCCAAACCAAGATCTAGCCTTCGGGACATCAATCCCCACTAATCCGGGTAGTAGGAACGATCCCGAGGCCTAAAACCATGTTCCTGGGGCCAAAACACTCAAACGGGCTCAACCCTGCTCAAGGGCTACAGCCCTGGCACCTTGAGCCGCGGCCCCCAGCCACTCCAGGAGCAAGGGCCGCAGCGCCCAGCAAGCACAAATCCTCCCACCTGCTTCTTCGAGCTAGGGTCGCGGCACCCCAAGAACAGGGCCGCCGCCCCCAACCCAGAACACGCCCAAACTCATTTTTCTTCATTCCAAAGCCTCCAAAATCATGCCTAAACATTACCAAATCATCAAATCAAAGTTCCCAAGCTTCCCAATGGTCCAGAACCATCAAAACCCAAGGTTCAATCAAACCAAAAACTCAACAATTCACAAAAGCCAATCCAAAGCTTAGAAACTCTAAAAACTCAAAACTTAAAACTTATATTACCTTCGATTGGGTTGTTTCTCGCAAAATCCTTCGGTCAAGAAGCTTCTAATCTTTCCTAGGATCGCTATGCCTTGATCATCGCTTGATTCCGACTCCTAGAACTCGAGATATCTTCGAAAACACTTCGAACGGTAAAAAATGAACTAACGTGGAAGAACGAGAGGTTTTCTAACATACGTTCTATCTGACAAGCTACTTCAAGCTTAAGTAACCTCAAATAAAACCTAGTGCTCGAGGTCCCAAAAACACCCCCGGGGACATTATAGTCAAAACTTCCAGAATTTCATCCTGATCTCAATAACTCCCAATTTATCATCAAATAAACATTCTTATTACCCAATAATTGACCCCGTTATGACAAAACTGCTAATCCATTAAATAGGACCGTCTCATGCCGAATAGCTCGAATATATCTCAATAATAATGGAATCTCATTCACAAATCACAATATACACCCAAATACACAAATTTGCCCTCAATGGGCCAAATTATCAAAACATCATAATATTCAAATGTGGACCCACATGCATCCATATAACATCATATTATAATATAATTCACATAAACATGCATATACTCATTTAATGGCATAATTAAACAGTTATGGCCCTCCCGACCTACTAATCAAGCCACTAAACCGCATTAGGGATTTCGGGGCATTATAATCGGACATACAGACTTGTCACATGTTGAATCACCTGGCTGCAAAAATGGAGGCCAATGAGTATGTCCCATTTCTGAAAAAGAACCTATACAATTGGATTAGACAACAAAGAGATATAGAAGAGGAGGAAAAAATTGACGCTGGTGGAGGACTTGATTACTTGGAAAGTCTCGGGTTACCTGATCCTAACTTTTATGAAACACACACGATTGATGTTGAGTACAAACTAGCTGATTTATTTTGGGTAACGGTATCTCACGCAATGACTACAGTCGTTGTAACGCCTTGGTTACCCCAAAATAGTTACGGTGATCGGTGAACCGTGAATTTAACTCGCTACCCGAGTTCTTTGGTTAAAAATGTGTTTCTAGGTATTATTAATAGGCTAAGGTGGAAAAAAAATCAAAAGGAAATGATATATTTTATTTAAAACATAGAACTATTCATGGGCCCATAAAAACATTTACAAGTTATTTACAACTCAAAATGGTCATTACTGTTTGAATTTACAAACCCGCCGACCTAAGTGGCAAAAATAGGGTAAACCCCCTAGTTCCTCTGAGAACTCCTTGGCCGTGGTGGTCAAGCGGCCGCATATGTACACAGCACCACCTAAGCTCTCCACTTAAGGCTGGGTGAGCTTTTCTTTCCCTTTACCTGCACCACATAGCACCCATGAGCCAAAGCCCAGCAAGAAAACACTACAACAATTTTCACTTTTAATGACTCTCAATAATGACTTACACCAATGATGTAAGTCATTAAAAGTATTCAGGGATATTTAAAGTCTAATGGTGTAAGCCATTAAAAGTTCTTGTAGATGACTACCAAGGTAAGTCATTAAAAGTGGTGGGAGATGTTAATTTAAAAATATGAATATAAAATTATTTATTTATAAAATATCAGACATGTAAGAGCATCTGACGTCTCCCCTGGGAAGACGTGCCAGACATCTAACGTCTCCCCAGGGGAGACGTTAGATGTCTGGCACGTCTTCCCAGGGGAGACATTAAATGTTTGGCCTAATATATATATTCAGCCTTTCTTTCTTCTTCCCCGAGTGCACGAACCAGAGGTGGAGAAGGGCGATTTCAAGGCCATTTTTTTGATGATTTTGGCCAATTTTAGGCTATAAAATCTCATTTGATGTAAGTTTTTATTATTTATAAGTGTTGTATAATAGTTAGGATAATTTTCATGCTTATTGTCTCTAGTTATTAAGGAATTGATATTGGGATTTTAGGGTTTATGAGTTGCGGTTTTGGGTGATTTTTGGCTCAACGAAGTGGATTTAAAGCATATTTGATGTAGGATTTCAAGATTAAACAACGTATTATAGTTAGAATGGTAGAAAAAATTATTTTTGTGCATTTTTTTATATGATTTGTGGGTTTTATTATAAATATTAGCTTAAAGTATGAAAAATAATTTTTATGTATCTTTGAGATACTATATTGTTTAATTTTAAGATGATACCATATTATTTACTATTTTAAAATTTTTATTACTATTTAATCCGAAAATTATACATTTTTAATTAATTTTTAATGTTTGTTAAATATATATATGTAAATATGTTTTGCTAAAATGTATTTAATAATTGTTTAAAATAAGAAAAATAATTTAATTTTAATTTTACATACAAAATAGTAATTCAAGTTTATAATGTTTATAATTGTTTTTTAATTTATATTATTATTTAATTAGAAAATTATATATATTTGTAATCTTTATTAAAATTTAAGTAGGCTATTTATATATAGTTATGTTATTTTATTGATTTAGTAATATTTTATTAATTAATTAATTAAAATTTTTAAGTTGTGGTTTTAACAGAGATTCTTATGAGATTTTTGCCTAAAATTTTCGATTTCAAGCACACATTTGAGGTTTTTAAGTTTCTAAAATTTCAATAATAAGTTATTGTTAATCTAATTATTTAGTGAAGTTTGTTTAGTAATATGTTATTTATTAATTAATTTAGTTTTGTAGGTTGTGAATTTAATAGCAAAGTGCGCTCTTTGCAAAGTGAAGTAAATTTGCTAGCAATGACTATTAATTTCAAGTGGTACATACATTATCTTCTTTCTTGTTTTAGTATTATTAAACTTTTTTTAGAAGGGTTTAAATATCTTAAATATTCATCCATAGTGAAGTAGGTTATGAGATTAAAATTGTGTGTTTCGGTGATAACGGAAGGTTGAGAACTATGTGTTTTAGTGAAGTAGGTTCTGGAAAATTTGTTTGTGTGCTGCGAAGCTATAAGGAAGAAACTTATTGTGTGTTGTTTGAATTTTTTGACTTGTTGTTCACATATGGTTAGATCACTATTAAAGGGGAAATGCTGCTCGATTTTGTCTAGAATTATGTATTTTATTATTCTATTATTATATTTGTATTGTGTTGTGCTTATTCAATTGGATTTGATTAGATTGACAGATGGTTAGGTTACTAATATAGTGGAAATGCTGCCCCATTTTTCGTATGCTTATTTAATTTTTTTTTTGTTTAATTTTTCATAGACATAGGAGATTATATGGATAGAAAAGAGATGTCAGCGAATAGGTTATTCGTGGAATATAAAAACGGGGTCAACCTTTTTCTGACCAGTCTACCAAAACATCCCGAGATTCCAAATAATAGAGAAATTGTGCAACCTAAAGTAACTAACTACAACTTCAATTATTTTGAAAATCTATAGTTGAATTTTACTAATATTCTTTATATTAAGTATTTTTATTTAAATATTAGTGTCAACACCAACCAGACAATGTGGCTTTTGGATATTACGTGATGAGGATGTTGAATGATTACATTGAACATCCACGACTTGGACGTAACTTGAAGAAAGAGGTATGTATATAAATTTATACAAAGTTAACAATTTTTATTATTAAAGTATATATAATTAAATAATAATTAATTAATATATTTTACTTTGTATTTTTTTTTTAGCTAAACACTACGCCATATACACCAGCACAGATTAATGAAATGCGACAACACTGGGCGAACCATATGCTACCGATCATTCAAAGTTATCGTCCCACATATTAGGTTTTTTTTTACTTTTTATTTCTTACTATATGTCTAGCTAGCTAGAGTAATATTTGTTAATTTTGTATGTTCAACAACAAATATTACATTTTTGTATATTTAGCTAGCAAAAACATATTATATACACATTTCTGTTTTATTAATGAAAATTCACAATTTAAATTTGCATATAATTTAGATTTTTAAATTAATATATTTAATTATATTTTTAAAAAATAATATATTTAATTATATTTCAAAAAAATATAATATATTTAATTCTATTAATTAATATACTGAAAACAATTATTTAATTATTTTTTTTTTAAAAATACAAAAACCTATGATGACTCCCTGGGGGAGACGTTGAATGTCTACAAAGTCTCCCCATGGGAGACGTCATAGGTACCTACAACGTCTCCCCATGGTAGTCATCATAGGGCCACTTTAGATGGCTCCTGCAACAACGTCTCCCCTAGGGGGAGACATTAAATATCCATAATGTCTCCCCCATGTAGCCATTAAATGCCTATTTTGTTGTAGTGAAACACAATATAGCATGAATATAATATCAACAATGATCATAATAACCATTCAGGACTTTCAGTCCAAAACAGATGAGTGACAGTTGAAAGAGACTTTGTAGACATTTAACGTCTCCCCCTGGGAGTCATCATAGGGTGTACACGTACACCCTATGATGACTCCCAGGGGGAGACGTTAAATGTCTATAAAGTCTCCCCATGGTAGTCATCATAGGGCCACTTTAGATGGCTCCTACAACAACGTCTCCCCTAGGGGGAGACATTAAATGTCTATAATGTCTCCCCCATGTAGCCATTAAATGCCTATTTTGTTGTAGTGAAACACAATATAGCATGAATATAATATCAACAATGATCATAATAACCGTTCAGGACTTTCAGTCCAAAACAGATGAGTGACAGTTGAAAAGTCATTAAGGTGGGTTCCGTTCCCTCTAGCCATGTGACAATAGGGTCACCGGGGCTTTTCAAATAAGTGATCCTTTCACTAGCTTATCAAGATAGGTGCTCGATGAACTAGTCACCAATATAACCTACCGCATGACCACAGAGTCACAACCATGGGATTCTGCTCCCTAACCATGTGACAAGCAGTCACCTAGGCCTTAGGCCCTGATTATGAGTAAGTAGTCCTAGGCTAGTCAATCACTTTTAAGTTTCATCAACCTTAGGGTTGGTCCAGGATTAATGCTCCTAGAGTCATTCAACGTTGATATCGATTATATCTAATCTTTTATCAGCCCTGCATTCAGGACGCTTATGCCGTTTCTGACTCTCAGGTCAGTAATATGCGACCAGTGCCGTCTCTGACTAATCAGTGCCATGAACAAGTAAGAAAGCTTCGGTAAGAATTTAATATGCAATCAATGTCCACATTTAACAACCAACATGCCTCAACAACAATCATGCATGTCATATACACAAGGTGTCGTTTTCTTACCTTTGATTCGAGCGAGAGTTAATATAAGAACGACCCTGGAGAACGATCAACCCTTAAGTCCTTTAGCGACCACCTAGTCATAACTAAATATGGGACACCATCAATAAAATGAATAACAAAGGTTCCCGAACCAAGATCTAGCCTCCGGGACATCGAACCCCACTAATTCGGGTAGTAGGAACAATCCCGAGGCCTAAAACCAAGTTCCCGAGATCAAAAGACTTAATTGGCCTCAAAACCACTCAAGAGCCACGACCCTAGAAGCTTGAGCCGCGGCCCCCAGCCACACCAGGAGCAAGGGCTGCGGTGCCCACTACCCAGTGCGCGGCACCCAGCACGCCCAAATGCCTCCACCAGCTTCTTCGAGCTTGGGCCGCGGCGCCCAAGAACAGGGTTGCGGCCCCTACACAGAAACCAACCATAAACTAGATTTCTCCCATCCTAAACCTTCCAAAAACATACCTAAACACTTCCAAATCCAAAAATCAAAGTTCTCAAACATCCCAATGATCCAAAATCATCAAATCCCGAGGCTTAAACGAATCAAAAACTCAACGATTCACAAAATCAAATTCAAAGCTTAGAAACCCTAAAAACTCAAAACTTAAAGTTTGGATTACTTTTCCGTTAAATCCTTCGGTCAAGAAGCTTCTAATCTTTCCTAGGATCGATATGCCACGATCCTCGCTTGATTCCGACTCCTAGAACTCAAGATTTCTTTGAAATTGCCTTGAACGGTAAAAGGAACTAACGACAAGACAAAAGTGTTTTCTAAAGTACGATTCTATCTAACGAGCTACTTCAAGCTTAAGTAACCTCAAATAAAACCTAATGCTTGGGGTCCCAAAAACACCCCTGGGGACATAATAGTCAAAACTCCCAGAATTTCCTCCTAATCTCAACAACTCCCAATTTATCATCAAATAAACACTCTCATTATCCAATATCCCAATAAATGACCCCGTTATGACAAAACTGCTAATTTACAATATAAGATCGTCTCATGCCGATTAACTCGAATATATCTCCATAATAATGGGATCTTATCCATAAATCACAATATGCACCAAAATACACAAATATGCCATCAACGTGCCAAATTACCAAAACACCCTAACAATCAAATGTGGACCCACATGCATGCATTTAACATCATATTATATTATAATTCACATAAACATGCATATAATCATTTAATGACATAATTAAAAAATTATGGCCCTCCTAGCCTACTAATCCAGCCACTAAACCGCATTAGGATTTCGGGGCATTACAACTATCCCCTCCTTACACAAATTTCATCCTCGAAATTTACCTGAACAGGTCGGGATACTGATTCTACATATCTGACTCCAGCTCCCAGGTCGCTTCCTTGACCTTGTTGTTCATCCACAATTCCTTAACCAAAGGTATCGTCTTATTCCTGAGGACCTTGTCCTTTCTGTCAAGTATCTGGACTGGCTACTCCTCAAATGAGAGATCTGCCTCAAGCTCCAGATCTTCATAACTCAAAATATGATTCACATCGGATACATACCTCCGAAGAGCTGAAACATGAAATACATTATGCACGGCTGACAACACTGGTGGAAAAGCCAACCTGTAAGCCACCTGACCAATCCTCTCCAGGATCTCAAATGGACCTACAAATCTAGGGCTCAGCTTGCCCTTCTTCCCAAACCTTCTCACTCTTTTCCAAGGCGAGACTCTAAGGAAGACATAGTCTCCCACTTGGAACTCCACGTTCCTACACTTGGGATCTGCATAGCTATCTGTCTACTCTGAGAAGCGAGCATCCTATCTCTAATCTTCTCGATGGCCTCACTGGTCCTCTGAACTGCCTCAAGACCCAAGTATCTTCTTTCACCTGTCTCATCCCAATGAATGGGAGATCTGCATTTCTTACCATACAGCATCTCATAAGGTGCTACTCTAATGGTAGACTGGTAACTGTTGTTGTAGGAAAACTCTATCAAAGGTAGATACTTACTCCAAGATCCACCAAAGTCCATCACACATACTCGCATCATATCTTCTAATATCAGGCTCATCCTCTCAGATTGCCCATCTATCTAAGGATGATAAGCAGTACTGAACTTCAACTGTGTACCCATGGATTTCTGTAAACTCCCCCAGAACATGGAAGTAAAAGTGGGGTCCCGATCTGACACGATCAACCTAGGCGCTCCATGGAGGCGCACGATCTCTCTCCCATAGAGGTCTGCGTACTAATCAACTGTATAAGTAGTCCTCACTGGCAAGAAGTGAGCTGACTTGGTGTAGCGATCCACTATCACCCAAATAGAATCATGCTAACCAACAGTCCTGGGTAAGCCCACCATGAAATCCTTCGTGATGTCTTCCCATTTTCACTTTGGGATATCTAGAGGCTGCAATAACCCTGCCGGCCTCTAATGCTCAGCCTTGACCTGTTGACATGTCAAGCACTTAACCACATACTCCACTACATCCCACTTCATCCCCGGCCACCAATACAACGATCTCACATCCCGATACATCTTTGTGGTGCCTAGATGCAAAGAGTAAGGTGTAGTATGAGATTCATCTAGAATCTCTCACCTCATAGCAGTGTCTAACGGAACACATATCCGCCCCTTATATCTCAACAAGCCCAAATCAGACACTGTATAATCTCTTGACGCTCCAGCCAAAACAGCCTCTCTGATCTTGATCTGTTGTGGATCACTCAACTGACCTTCCTTGATTCTCTCCAATAGTGTAGACTGTAGCGTAATATTAGCCAACTGGCCCACCAGCAACTCTATACCAGCTCTGTTCATATCATCTGCTAACTCTCTGGTTATCAGCCTTGTAGCGACCCAAATTTACTAATAAGGCTTGGAGCCTTGATTAGTGTGCCTGGAGGGAAATAATTGTTAAATTGTGGTAATCTATGTGAATTTAATGAATATGTAGTTAGAATGCATGTTTAGGTGAAATAAATATGCATGTGGGCCCCATCTGGTAGTTAGGGGTAAATTGGTAATTATAGCCGTTGAGGGCATAACTGTTATATATGTGATATTCTTGATATAATGGTAATATATTTGTGATGCACGTTCCGAGACGGTCCTAGAGAGCTATTTCGCTAAACGTCACAACAGGATTTAATACCCGGCTCGGGAGGAGCTTGGGGGTATTTCGGGAATATTATAAATTTAGTTGGGGACTTTTAATTAAAGGTTAATGGTATCTTAGTAACTTGGGTATCTATAGGTAACCATTGAGGATAGTTACTTTAAGTGAGAAAGTGGTATTTATGTAGAAAAATGGGAAAGGTCTAGGCTGCCCTTGAGGTTTAGCTAGAAAGAGAGTTATATGGAAGGGAAAATGGGTCTTTTGGCTGGGATTTAGATAACTATGGCTAAGAGAAGGTCATTTGCGTTTTCTACACTTGGACAAAATTCATCTTGCTGAAAGTTAAGGAAAAGCTAAGAAGCAAGAAGGAGGGAAGGGGAAACTCTGAATTTTGTGGGATGAAGAAGGGAGTTAAGGCCAGAAAATTTACAGGATTACTCTACATATTGAAGTAAAGGAATTCTGTGTAAATATGTTGTAGAATTCAGCTAATAATATCATGGTTTGATAATTGAATTGTGTGTTTTGTTTGGTGAATTCTTGAGGTGAATTGTGGTTAGGTTCAGCTTGAATTTTGTGATTGGAGCTTGGAATTTGATTGGGAAAGCAGCTCAAGGTCGAATCCCCACTTGAGGTAAGGATTCCATGCATATCTGAAAGTTATTGCTGGTGTGGTTCAAGAATTCTGAGGGATGGTTTAAGTTTTACAAGTTCTGGTTTAAGTTTTGAAAGGCTTGGTTTAAGTTTCTGAAGTTTTAAACCAAATTGTGAATTGTAGGGTTGATTGTGTGATTGAGCTTATTGTTGATGTTTTTGAGTTGTTAGATGGTCCATGTGGGGTTTTGAATTGAATTTGGGACTTAGGTAAGTCTTGGTAATGATTTGGGAGTGTTTTGACTCGAGGAAAACATTTGGAGAAACCCAGAATTCTGGGTTCGAGAAGGGGTGCCGCAGCCCTGTTCTTCTGCGCCGTGGCGCTAGGCTGCAGCAGAGGACGGGGGCCCTTTTGGGCGCCGCGGCCCTCATAGGGTGGCGCCGCGGCGCTAGGCCATTTCTGGGTAGGGGAAAATTGTGGTTTTTAGGCTTTTGCCCAGGGAGCTCAAGGGATGCTTCCGCCACTTTGTGTGGGGATCCGGGAGGTCCCAAGGGCTCGGGGTTGGTTCAAGGAGATGCTTTTAAAATAGTTAGAAATGGGGATGCTATTTATGTGTTTTGACTAGGTTCTCGGAGAGGCTCGAATTAGTGGACCGTGCTCGAGGGTTCAGTGCTCAGGAAGTTCGGGACACAGGTAAGAAAACTGTTGTACCCATAGAGCAGGGTGAGGCCCCATAGTTGTGTTGTAGGGCGTGGACCTATATGATTATATGTTGGGTGTTGCCCATTTATTGTGTTAGTATTTGTTTAAGTTATGTTGTGATTCCATATATGTGAGGGAACGGCGAAGGCCGGGAACGGCAAAGGGCCGGGAGCAGCGGTTAGCACGCGGAGTGCGAGTTGCTAGGGTAGGACCCTAAAGGATACCTGGGATATCCTTATGGTAAAGACCGCAACCTAGGGCCTGGTAAAGCGCCTGGGACGGCTAGGCCGTATGTGTTTAGCCTGATGGCGAATTTGTTATATGCTGAGTGGTTCATATGCATATGTTGTTTATCTATGTTGAGTTTTATTGCTGGGCTTCGGCTCACGGATGCTCTGTGGTGCAGGTAAGGCAAGGAGAAAGTCAACTGACCATGAGTATGGAGAGCATGAGGCGGCGCGTACATGTCTGGTCTGCCTGGCTCCCTCGGCCAGGGGTATTTTTGGAAGTTGTTTGTAAAGAACCCTATTTTTTCATATAGTCGACTTTAAGTTTATTTTGAATTATAAATATTTATAAACAGTAATTTTGGGATCCCAAATGTTAAACATTTTATGATTTTTGATAAAAGGAATTATTTTCAAAGTTTAGGACTCTGTTGATGGTTTGATTACACTGTTGCCTCAAAACCTCGATTAGCAAGTTAAAAGCACGTTTTAAACTCACTTAGTAACAGCTCTAAGGAAGTAGGGCGTTACAACTTGGTATCAGAGCGAGCCAAGGTTTATTGGTTCTGGAGATTGACCGAACATGTACGCTCACTGTCAGTGACAAGCTCGACTCAGGGTTGGTTGGTTTGGTTGATTAATATGATTAAATATGTGCTTGAATGCCCTGTTTGCCTGCTTGTCTCATATAAAGCATGGTGAATGAGTTAACATATGCATGATGTCAGGGCATGGCCCGTTGTGTGTAATATGTTGCCTGTATGTTATCTGGATTGCTGTTCATGGTTGGTTGTTGTGATTGGGAGGTGGTATTGGATTTTGTTATCATGCCTGATGAGCGTCGTCGTTGGTTGCAAACATATAGTTGTGATGCCTCGACAATCATCTAGACTCTGTGGCAGTCGGGCCGAGGATGATAATAAGGGTCAGGACCCTCCACCTGCCTCACAGAATTGGCAAGAAATGTTTGCTGAAATGGAAGCAAGGTTGCAGGGAATAGAAGTAGAACTTCGTTAGTTGAGGCAGCAGGCCCCTCCACAGGTCACTAGGCTGCCAATTTAGCAGGGTGCGACGCTAGTGCCAGTTCAGCCTGTGGTTGAGAACAGGTGGGAACCTCTGTATGAAAGGTTCAGAAAGCAGCATCCTCCCACCTTTAAGGGTGGACCAGACCCACTGCGGGCAGAGCAGTGGATGAATATGGTTTCCTCTCTCCTGGATTTCATGAGGGTTGAGGGAAACGAGAGAGTTGCCTGTGCCAGCTATATGTTTAGAGAGGATGCCCGCATCTGGTAGGATGTTGTGGTTCAGAGAAGGAATGATTTAGTCATGACCTGGGAAGAATTCAAGAATATCTTCAATGAGAAATATTACAGTGTAGCAGTTCGAGCTGCAAAGGTTGATGAGTTCATCATCCTGACTTAGAACCGGTTGACTGTGACAGAGTATGCTTTGAAATTTAATAGATTGGCGAAGTTTGCGCCAGATTTAGTGCCGAATGATGTGGCAAGGAGAGACAGATTTGTACGGGAGTTGAATGTTATGATCGCCCGTGATGTGAAGATCACTTTGGATCCAGGAACTACTACCTATGCTCAGGTTGTGGATAGGGCCCTTACAGCTGAGGGGGCTGAGGATCAGATCTGGAGAGAGAGCGCTGTTAGGCGATGCTAGGAGGATAGTGCCTCCTTTTGTTGGATCTAGTCGGCGTAGTGGCCCCAATGAGCAGAAGAGGAAGGCCTCAGATTCCTTTGTTCCTCCCAGTTCCGATAGGAGGGCACGGGGTACTTTTAGTGGCCGCCAGGGCAGGAGTGACAACTGGAGGAGTTTCCCAGTGTGTCCTCGGTGTAGATGGATACATCAGGGTGAGTACAGGATCAGGGCCTACTTAGTCTGTGGGAGGGCCAATCATTTGAAGAAGGACTGCCCACAAGTCAGGAAGGAGGAGCCGAAGCAGGGAGACAGTCTTGCTCCTGCTAGAGTGTTTACCTTGACTCAGATTAAGGCGGAGGCTAGTCGCTCAGTTGTTTGTGATAGGTCAGATCTCTAGTGTTGGTTCTTTGTTTACTGCATTGTTTGATTCGGGGGCTATCCATTCATTTGTATCTCCTAGGATAATAGACCGGCTTTGTAGATCTAGTGGTGTGCATGCTAGTGGATTTCAGACTTTGTTGCCAACAGGAGAATTGGTAATCTTTAGGAAATGGATTAGAGCATTGCCAGTAGAGATAGATGGTAGGGAATTGTTTGTTGATTTGATTGAGTTAGAGATGGACGACTTTGATATGATTCTAGGGATGGATTGGCTATTGAAGTATGGGGCAACGATTGACTGCAAGCGCAGAATGGTGACTTTTGAACCAGAAGGGGAGGCACCCTTTGTCTTTGTGGGGACGGTTAGTGGACCATGAGTACCAATGATTTCAGCATTGAAGGCAAGAGACTTGATGCGGGAAGGTTGCATGGGATTTCTAGCGAGCGTTGTGGATACTTCTAGGGTGGTGTCAGTTAGACCGAGTGAGACTAGATTGGTGTGTGAATTTCCAGACTTATTTCCAGCAGATCTGCTAGGCTTTCCACCGCAGCGGGAGATTGACTTTGTTATTGAGTTAGCGTCGGGGGTGGAGCCAGTATCTAGGACGCCCTATAGAATGGCTCCAACAGAGTTAAAGGAGTTGAAGATTCAGTTGCAAGAATTGCTTGATTTGGGGTTCATCAGACCAAGTTTCTCGCCATGGGGTGCTCCAGTGTTGTTTGTTAAGAAGAAGGATGGATTTCTTAGGATGTGCATTGACTACAGGGAGTTGAATAAGTTGACTATTAAGAATAAGTATCCACTGCCTAGGATCGACAATTTATTTGATCAGTTATAGGGGAGTACGGTGTTTTCTAAGATTGATCTCTGGTCAGGTTACCGTCAATTAAGGATTAAAGAGGAGGACATACAAAAGACCGCCTTCCGAACGAGGTATGGACATTATGAATTCCTGGCTATGTCCTTTGGTTTAACGAATGCCCCAGCAGCTTTTATGGATATGATGAATAGGATTTTCAAGGATTATCTGGATAATTTTGTGATTGTATTCATCAATGACATCTTGGTATACTCTCAGTCAGAGACAGAGCATGAGCAGCATCTGCGGTTGGTTTTACAACGGTTAAGGGAGCATAAGTTATATGCTAAGTTTAGGAAGTGTGAGCTTTGGCTACCGCAAGTCACATTTTTGGGTCACATCGTCAGTAAGGAGGGGATTCTGGTTGATCCATGTAAGATTGAGGCAGTTAGAGACTGGCCTAGTCCGAGCAATGTTCAAGAAGTGAGGAGTTTTCTGGGTTTAGCAGGATATTATCGGCGGATTGTTGAGGGGTTCTCCAGAATCGCTACGCCATTAACAGAACTGACGAAGAAGAAGACAAGGTATGTCTGGATGGACAGATTTGAGAATAGTTTTAAAGAGTTGAAGCGACGACTGATCACAGCCCCAGTGTTGACTCTGCCAACAGATAATGAGAAGTTTGTGGTTTTCTGTGATGCTTCCAAACATGGTTTGGGGTGTGTGCTGATGCAAGCTGGTAAGGTGATAGCCTATGCATCGAGACGGTTAAAGGAGTATGAGCAGAGATACCATACGCATGATTTGGAGCTTGCAGCGGTGGTATTCGCACTTAAGATTTGGAGACATTATTTATATGGAGAGAAGTGCGAGATATACACTGACCATAAGATTTTGAAGTATTTCTTTACTCAGAAGGATCTGAATATGCGCCAAAGACGGTGGTTAGAACTAGTTAAGGATTATGATTGTGATATCCTATACCATCATGGGAAGGCTAATGTAGTGGCTGATGCATTGAGTCGGAAAGGCCCAGGACAATTGTTCAGTTCGAGGCAGATATCTGATAAGCTGGCTGAGGAGATGCTAGAGCGGGAATATAATTGGTGGTTGGCCGGTTAGCCAACATCACTCTTCAGTCTACACTACTTGAGAGGATCAAGGAGGCACAGGGGAAAGATTCCCAGTTGAGAGGTCACAGGGAGAACGTCTTAGTCGGAGTAGCTAAGGACTTTTCTCTTTCGGAGATGGGATTACTGAAGTATAAGGGTCGAATTTGTGTTCCAATGGATTCTGTTATCCGACGGGAGATTCTAGATGAATCGCATACCACTGCCTACTCTTTGCACCCTGATACGACGAAGATGTACCCAGATTTGAGAGCTTTGTATTGGTGGTTAGGAATGAAAAGGGAAGTGGTGGATTATGTGGCCAAGTGCTTAACGTGTCTGCAGGTCAAGGTTGAACATCAGAGGCCAGCGGGGTTGCTGCAACCTCTAGGGATTCCGGAGTGGAAGTTGGAGGATATAACCATGGACTTTGTGGTTGGTTTTTCGAGAACCGTGGGACAACATGACTCGGTGTGGGTGATTATGGATAGGTATACCAAGTCAGCCCACTTTTTGCCTGTCAGGACGACTTATATTGTGGAGCAGTATGCTGAATTATATGTTAAGGAAATTGTTCGACTTCATAGAGCTCTGAGGTCGATAGTGTCTGACGGAGATCCCACCTTCACCTCCAAGTTTTGGGAGAGCCTGCAGAAGGCTATGGGCACGCAATTATGGTTTAGTACCGCTTATCATCCTTAGACAGATGGACAGTCTGAAAGGAAGATTCAGATATTGGAAGACATGTTGCAAGCCTGTGTATTAGACTTTGGGGGATCTTGGAGTAAATATCTTCCTTTGATAGAATTCTCGTATAATAACAACTATCAAGCGACTATCGGAGTGGCTCCGTATGAGATGCTATATGGGAGGAAGTGTAGATCACCTATCCATTGGGACGAGACGGGTGAGAGAAGTTATTTGGGTCCTGAGATGGTCCAGAGGACCAATGAGGCGATTGAGAAGATTAGAGCGCGAATGCTCGCCTCCCAGAGTCGCCAGAAGAGTTATTCAGACCTGAAACGCAGGAATGTAGAATTTCAGGTTGGTGATCATGTGTTTCTTAGGGTTTCACCTCTGAGAGAAGTGAAATGGTTCGGTGTTCGGGGCAAGCTGAGCCCTAGGTTTGTTGGACCCTTTGAGATTTTGGAACGAGTTGGGGAGGTAGCTTATAGTTTGACGATGCCTCCAGCCTTAATAGGGGTTCATAATGTTTTTCATGTGTCCATGCTCCGAAAGTATGTATCAGATTCGACTCACGTACTGAGTTATGAGAGTTTGGAGCTGGAAGAGGATTTGTCCTATGAGGAGAAGCCGGTACAGATTCTTGATCGAAAAGATAAAGTTTTACGGAGCAAGACCATCGCCTTGGTGAAAGTGCTATGGGAACTTGAATCAGTCATGCGGGAGCGGTATCCCGAGTTGTTCAGGTAATTTCGAGGACGAAATCTCTGTAAGGAGGGGATAGTTGTAGCAACCCAAATTTGCTAATAAGGCTTGGAGCCTTGATTAGTGTGCCTGGAGGGCAATAAATGTTAAACTGTGGTAATCTATGTGAATTTAATGAATATGTGGTTAGAATGCATGTTTAGGTGAAACAAATATGCATGTGGGCCCCATCTGGTAGTTAGGGGTAAATTGGTAATTATAGTCGTTGAGGGCATAAATGTGATATTCTTGATATAATGGTAATATATTTGTGATGCACGTTCTGAGACGGTCCTAGAGAGCTATTTTGCTAAAAGTCACAACGGGATTTAATACCCGGCTCGGGAGGAGCTTGGGGGTATTTCGGGAATATTATAAATTTAGTTGGGGACTTTTAATTAAAGGTTTAATGGTATCTTAGTAACTTGGGTATCTATAGGTAACCATTGAGGATAGTTACTTTAAGTGAGAAAGTGGTATTTATGTAGAAGAATGGGAAAGGACTCGGCTGCCCTTGAGGTTTAGCTAGAAAGAGAGTTAGATGGAAGGGGAAATGGGTATTTTGGCTGGGATTTAGATAACTATGGCTGAGAGAAGGTCATTTACGTTTTCTACACTTGGACAAAATTCATCTTGCTGAAAGTTAAGGAAAAGCTAAGAAGCAAGAAGGAGGGAAGGGGAAACTCTGAATTTTGTGGGATGAAGAAGGGAGTTAAGGCTAGAAAATTTACAGGATTACTCTACATATTGAAGTAAAGGAATTCTGTGTAAATATGTTGTAGAATTCAACTAATAATATCATGGTTTGATAATTGAATTGTGTGTTTTGTTTGGTGAATTCTTGAGGTGAATTGTGGTTAGGTTCAGCTTGAATTTTGTGATTGGAGCTTGGAATTTGATTGGGAAAGCAGCTCAAGGTCGAATCCCCACTTGAGGTAAGGATTCCATGCATATCTGAAAGTTATTGCTGGTGTGGTTTAAGAATTCTGAGGGATGGTTTAAGTTTTGAAAGGCTTGGTTTAAGTTTATGAAGTTTTAAACCAAATTGTGAATTGTAGGTTTGATTGTGTGATTGAGCTTATTGTTGATGTTTTTGAGTTGTTAGATGGTCCATGTGGGGTTTTGAATTGAATTTGGGACTTAGGTAAGTCTTGGTAATGATTTTGGAGTGTTTTGGCTCGGGGAAAACATTTGGAGAAACCCAGAATTCTGGGTTCGCGAAGGGGCGCCGCGACCCTGTTCTTCTACGTCGCGGCACTAGGCTGCAGCAGAGGACGAGGGCCCTTCTGGGTGCTGCGGCCCTCATAGGGTGGCGCCGCGGCGCTAGGCCATTTCCGGGCAGGGGAAAATTGTGGTTTTTGGCTTTTGCCTAGGGGCCTCGGGGGATGCTTCTGCCACTTTGTGTGGGGATCCGGGAGGTCCCGAGGGCTCAGGTTTGGTTACGGGAGATGCTTTTGAAATAGTTAGTAATGGGGATGCTATTTATGTGTTTTGACTAGGTTCTCGGAGAGGCTCGGATTAGAGGACCGTGCTCGAGGGTTCAGTGCTCAGGAAGCTCGGGACACAGGTAAGAAAACTATTGTACCCATAGAGCAGGGCGAGTCCCCATAGTTGTGTTGCAGGGAGTGGCCCTATATGATTATATGTTGGGTGTAGCCCATTGATTGTGTTAGTATTAGTTTAAGTTATGTTTTAGTTATGATGTGATTGCCTATATGTGAGGGGACGGCGAAGGCCGGGAACGGCAAGGGGCCGGGAGCAGCGGTTAGCACGCGGAGTGCGAGTTGCTAGGGTAGGACCCTAAAGTATACTTGGGATATCCTTACGGTGAAGACCGCAACCCAGGGCCTGGTAAAGCGCCTGGGACGGCTAGGCCGTATGTGTTTAGCCTGATGGCGAATTTGTTATATGCTGAGTGGTTCATATGTATATGTTGTTTATCTATGTGGAGTTTTCTTGCTGGGCTTCGGCTCACGGGTGCTCTGTGGTGCAGGTAAGGCAGGAGAAAGTCAACCGACCATGAGTATGGAGAGCGTGAGGTGGTGCGTACATGTCTGGTCTACCTGGCTGCCACGACCAAGGGTATTTTTGGAAGTTGTTTGTAAAGAACCCTATTTTTTCGTATAGTCGACTTTATGTTTATTTTGAATTATAAATATTTATAAACAGTATTTTGGGATCCCAAATGTTAAACATTTTATGATTTTTGATAAAATGAATTATTTTCAAAGTTTAGGACTCTGTTTATGGTTTGATTACACGGTTGCCTCAAAACCTCGATTAGCGAGTTAAAAGCACATTTTAAACTCACTTAGTAACGACTCTAAAGAAGAAGGGTGTTACAAGCCTCGCACTATAAATCTGCCCCGGACCTTCCGGCTTAAAGAATCAGCTACCACGTTGGCTTTTCTTGGATGATACAAAATCTCACAGTCATAGTCTTTTACTAACTCCATCCAATGCCTTTGTCTCATATTCAGGTTTTTCGGAGTGAAGAAGTATTTCAGGCTCTTGTGGTCTGTATAGATCTCACACTTCTCTCCATAAAGATAATGCCTCCATATCTTTAAAGCAAAGACCACAGCCGCCAACTCTAAATCATGAGTGGGATATCTCTTTTCATACTCCTTCAACTGACGAGAGGCATAAGCAATTACTTCTCTGACTGCATCGTAACACAGCCCAAACCCTGATGAGAAGCATCGCAATAAATCACAAACTTCTCCTGATCTGTCGGAAGACTCAGAATCGGAGCTATAATCAATCTCTGCTTCTGTTCCTGGAAGTTGTTCTCACATTTATCTGACCACACAAATTTCTGACTCTTGCGTGTCAGCTCAGTCAATGCAGTAGCAATCTTTGAGAACCCTTCCACGAAACGGCTATAATAACCTGCCAATCCAAGGAAACTTCTAACCTCAGAAGCATTCTTTGGCCTTGGCTAGTCTCTTACTGCCTCAATCTTTGCTGGATCTACTTTAATACCCTCCTTACTGACAATGTGCCCAAGAAAGGATACCTGAGATAACCAGAACTTACATTTCTTGAACTTTGCGAACAATCTGTGTTCCCTCAGTCTCTATAGAACCAATCTCAGATGCTGCTCATGCTTTGACTCAGACTGAGAATATACTAGAATATCATCGATGAAGACGATCACAAACTGGTCCAGATAATCATTGAGCACTCTGTTCATCAGATCCATAAAAGCAGCAGGGGCATTAATCAATCCAAATGACATAACTAAGAACTCATAATGCTCATACCTGGTACGAAAAGTAGTCTTTGGTATATCTCCCTCCTTGACCCTCAACTGATGATAACCAGAACGAAGGTCGATCTTTGAGAATATTGTCTTACCTTGCAACTGATCAAACAGATCATCTATCCTTGGCAAAGGATACTTGTTCTTGATTGTTAACTTATTCAGTTCTCTGTAATCAATGCACATCCTCAGAGAACCATCCTTATTTTTCACAAACAGAACTGGCGCACCCCAAGGTGAGAAACTAGGTCTGATAAAACCCAAATCTAACAGCTCTTGCAACTATACTTTTAATTCTTTCAACTCAGCTAGGGGCATTCTGTAAGGTGCTCTAGACACTGGCTATGTGTGCCAGTTCTATCACAAACTCTATCTCTCTGTGCGGTGGCAACCCTGACAAATATTCTGGAAACACATCCAGGAATTCACAAACAAGTCTGGTCTCTTCTGGTCTCATTGGCACGACCTGAGTGGTGTCAACCACACTGGCCATGAATCCAATGCAACCTCCTTGCAATAGATCCCTAGCCCTCAAAACAGAAATCATAGGTATGCGTGGTCCATGCACAGTACCAAAAAACACAAGAGAAATTTAAATTACTGTGTGTCCAGGGTAATGAAGATGTTCCACTGACTAACACTGGACTCGACGACAACCGATCACAACAAAGACAAAGACCAGTTACAGATCCAACAATTGTGAGAACTAAGGGGAGGAAAACAAACAATTCAAAATCTAAAGAGAAATGGTGGATAGTGCAACCCCGAGGAGGAATAGGTGTCGCAACTGCAACCAATTAGGGCACAACAAGGCCACTTGTAAAGTCATACCCAGGGAATTTCAACCAACGTCTCCTGAAAATGGAACATTTTCCAATTCCACAACATACGAACCTAGATCATGGGATCACCTAATCCAGAGTCAAAGGAGTGAATCCATGGGAGAACGTGGTAGTAGCAAACAATGGTTTACTAACTCAGAGGCTAGAACGTCAGTAATGGCACCTGAAATTTCGTTTTTTAAGATTACCAACTTAATTATTCAAATTAAATAATTAATTGTTGAACTGTTACAGAAATGTTTAAACAGATACAAGACTGTTTGAACAGAAACCAGATATGTTTAAACAGTTTGTGACCAGAAGATAAAAACGAACATAAAGTAAAGAACACACGAATTTTTACGTGGTATCAGCAATCTTTGCAGATTGCTACTAGTCCACGAGGCCACGCCCAGAGAATGAAATTTATTAGAAGAATATCTAAACGATTACAAAACCAAATTGACTTATACAAATAACGATCTCTCTTGAATTTGTCGCAACTGTTGTAATCTAAACTCCTAATCAAATTTCTGAAGTGCTAAGATCTTGAACTCCCTTCAAATCATAACACTTGCACTTTTCCTCCCGAAAAGTGACTCACGAACAAGACTTCTCCCGAAGCTTGATGACCAATGTCCAAGTGTGTTCAACTTGCACAATTAACACAAAGAAAACAATACAGAAGTACACTGTAATAAACCACTAAGAACTTGCTGGACTCAAGTTCTTCACATAATAAAAAGTCTCCCTAAAACTTGAAAAATATTTAGAAAATAATATACCAAGAGAGATGATCAAAAACCAGCGACCTAAGGATAATTATATACTTTTTAGAATCCCTTTAGGTCGTGGAAAACAAATCAGAAACCAATCAGCCAATAAATGGAAAATCTTCCAAAACAGGAAAGTCAGAATCTGTTCAAACAGACTGGTAATCAGTTAAAATAGATTCATTGAACGTTGAACGATTTCTGGACAAATAAATCAGATCAAAGGATAAAAATAAATACCAATAATTTTCATTTCGAGAAAGGATATTCTTTTATAGGAAATTATATATTTATTTTATTATCATAAATATAATAATCTGATTATAAAAAGACACATTTCAACAAAACAGGAAACTATCTATTTTCGAAAACTACCACTCAATTATTACAAAACAGGAAACTACTTATTTCGAAAATACCCATTTAATTAATTTTGTCAATATTGTCAAATATGCCAATAAAATTTTTTACAGCACCAAACATTTTTCAAGACAGTTACATCTCATAGTTGTAGTGCGACCAAAAATTAGCTACTCTAAAGTGATCCTTCTATGTTACTTTATGTGTAAAAAGTTGACCCTTAATAAATTAACCTTTAGTATT
This sequence comes from Humulus lupulus, assembly GCF_963169125.1. Lineage (NCBI taxonomy): Eukaryota > Viridiplantae > Streptophyta > Magnoliopsida > Rosales > Cannabaceae > Humulus > Humulus lupulus. The sequence goes on along the minus strand of NC_084796.1, from coordinate 55,225,106 downwards.
TAGTAATATTTACAATTTGTGGTAACTATATGCTTGGCCACGTGATTTTAGTTGCTAAGAAGACATCATGCTCATTTTTGCATGCACCGGGATCTTACAATAGACCCTACATAAATAAAATTTTGGTAATTTTGTGAATTATTTCTTGAACGATATTTTTTATTATAAATCTGAAGTATATGATTTTTCTTAAAATGAGTTTTGTTAATTTTCATGACAAACATTTAAAAGATTTAATTCTCACTAAACATTACTGAAAGTTATAGCATACAACCATAAATTCATTTCCAAAAAAGTTTCAAAAGGCATTAATTAGCAAGAATTTACATTTAGCTCTACTTATTATCATTACGGCGGGTTCATTGTTGGGTGTCTTATTATAAGCAATCCATAAGTCACGTGGGGGAGGGTTCGGTACATTTTCTAACACATTATCAAGTACTACTAAAATCTTTCGGCAATGATCTTGGAGGTGTGTTTGGTGAGGACAGGTGCAGTTTGAGTGCAGAAACCAATCACGTGTATTACAATACATTAAGTACCCTCATTTTATATAGGTGCACTGCTACCTATAAGGTGTGATGGGATGCAAGCCAACCCAGGTTGATTACATGAAGATAGAAGAATCTAGATAGGATGCTCAATATAGAATATACCACTCCATATGCTTACTTTAATTATAAATTAATGTGAAACATAAGTAAATATTTGATAACTAGTAGCATTAAAGTAGTCCTATAGTTAATGGTGTTTAAGTTACGATAGTTTTACGAGACAACAATAAAACTTACATTAAATATAACAAGACCAACTACTTAGTAATATAAACACGATAAACATGGAGTCCAACTCTCTTTCATGGAGTTATTATGTTTCTCCAACTTTCGGCAGTCAAAATTTCTGAAGTAAATTCCCTCCCTCTTCCGATCTAATTTGAACTTGAGGTCATTTATGTACTCTATAGGTTCTGGGGGAGGGTCGCTATCTTGTTCTGAGTGAACTCCTCCCACTCCGGTGATTGTACCTAATGTCGATCTGAATCCAGGAAAACCTCAATGTTGCATGAGTTGAACGATGAATCTGAATCCACAAGGAATGAATGGATGGCCAAAAGAAGGGATGGAAGGCCAAATGATGGGACGGAAGGGTTTAAAATTTAAATTAAATGTACCTGCTATAGTAATGTGAAGGATCCACCTTTAGTATTTATGATACAAGGCAGCCATATTTATTCAAAATGGGCCCAGGTTGAAGATTTACCATTATAAAAGTAATAATTTATTGTGGGACCAGTCAATTTCAAAGTCAATGGAAGGACAACTGGCACTGCTATGTCTTTACCCAAAAAACGGTTGCTGATGATGTGGCAAGGACTTTTCACACGTGGCGGAAGTGTTGTTCGACTATCGACCAGAGGCACATCACTTCGTCAAGCTTAACTATTAGATACGACCAGGCTGGTCGTATAATTTGATTTATTTACTTCTAAGATTGTAATCCTATAATAATTGCATTGAATGTTTCCTCTTTATTACCTTGATACACGGTTATTAAGGAAAGTTAAGGCCCATTGGCACATGTAACCCTCCTTGAGCCTATAAATATGCATGAAATAGCTCAAGGAACGGAATTTTGATCTTTGAATCTTTTTTGTGAGTATTGAGTGAGAAAGCTATAGTGTGAATATCCATCGTTTTATTGTAATTATCCCAAGGTTTGTGAAACTCAAGAACCCTAGTTCTTTGATCACGACTTTGAGATTCAATATTAATAATGGCACTAAGTGGACGTAGGTCATTACCATTCTTTGGGGCCGAACCGCTATAAATCGTTGGTGTTTTCTTCTTTACCATTAGGTTAAACTCTTAATTGTCGTCTCATCTTCTGTCGTATATTTGACTCCGTGTCGTTGGCCAAATCAAGGGTCAACATTTTGATGCTTCCATTGAGAGTTTGATAAAAAAAAAAACCGTAAGAAAATATAATGGCGAAAAAAATCCAAGAAGACTAGACAGGATGCTGGCGCTGCACCATCCCAACCTCCTCCCCCAAATGTGGCTGAGAATGAACCACATTTGGAGTTTGAAGAGGAGGAGTTAGATTCTGAAACGCTGAGGGCAACGCTGGGGGTGTTGCAGGATGAGTTGGCTAATCTGAGGGCCAATAAGGAGAATGCTGCGGAGATAATGGCGCTGCAGCAAAGAGGAATAAAACGCCAGCGCTAGGAGCTAAGTGAGTGGCAGGCGGACATGGATCGTCGGTAGAGGGATGCCATGGCCGCTCTTGAAGCAGCCATCCAATTGGCTCGGAGTCAGGCTGCGGTAGCCTCCCAGCCAGATCAGCCGTCGAATGCGCCACCTCAAAGAGGTCCCAATCCTAGCCCTCCGCTCCAGCCAGCAAGCCCTCAAAGGCCGGAGCAGCCACCTGTGGCTCAGGATGATGTCCCTCCAAGGAATCCTGAGCAGCAGCCTCCATCTAGGGTTGGTCGAGGAAATCCCCAACGCCCGAGGCAGAATAGGGTCGGGCAACCACCACGCAGCCCTAGACACCCTGGGGATGAAGAGCCGAATCTATCGAGCAAGGGACAGCGTCCTTCCGCCAACAGAAGGAACATCGAGCCAGGCTCTGCGGTCAGGCCCCCCCCCCCCCCCCCCACGGAATAACAATGCATGGGGACCCAATGACCAGCGCATGCCTCCCCTTGACGCTCGGGAGATGCCAGCTCGAGGAGGAAATAACATGAATAGCTGGTCACGCTGTAGTCAGCCACAGTTTAGAGATGGCCATGACTATAATGAAACTGATTCTGGCAGAGGAAATACTGGTCAGAGGAATGAGGAAAGAGGTGGAGGCAGAAGGCCCCCACCTAGAGAAAATAGGCCAGCTAGCCATAAAGCCGGCGGGCAACCCAGGCAGCAAAACGTCTTTGATCGGCTAGGAGTTTGCGAGTAGAGACTCAGGGACGATGATTTAAGGGACGTACTTAACGACCGCCGCGGAGGCACAACGAGTACACTCCCCCGGCACCGGTTGCCCCAGCTGTCCCAGAAGCGATTTAGGCTCAGATTGATGCCCTGAACCAGGCGGTACAACAGCTGGTCAGGGGACGAACGTCCCATATAGAGTATGATAAGAGGATGGGCACTCCCTTTGTACAGAGGATTGTTGCGGCTGAAACCCCCAGTAAGTTCAAGATGCCGAAATTGCCGAACTTTGATGGGTACGGAGACCCAGTATCTCACGTTAATAAGTTTGAGATACAAATGGATATACAGAAAGTGTCGGAAGATGCCTGCTGTAGGATCTTCCCTGTGACATTATCTGATACCGCCCAGGAGTGGTTCTTCAAGTTCCCTCCTGTTAGTATAGTATCTTGGGAGATGTTCGTAAAGGAATTTTACGGACAATTCTACGCGGGTCGCGTACACCCCACAGAGGCCAACCAGCTGGTCGAGATACGCCAGAAGGAGGGAGAGCCCTTAAAAGAATATGTCCAACGCTTCATGCGAGCAGCAGCTGGAGCCAAGACAGTGGGCGATGAAGGAAAGATGATGGCTCTAACTGCTGGGGTTAGGCGCCATTCACTCCTCTAGAGTAGCCTAAAAAAGGATGGGGTAAGAAGTACCCAAGAGTTTTTGGATCGGGCTGATCGATATATCAAGCTCGAGGACGCGATTGCCAATGAAGGGAAATCGCCAACAAAAGACAAAGGGCCGAAGGAACAACCCTCCAAAGCCGCCAACGGGTGGGAAAAAACCAATGGTAAGGGCAAGGGCAACGGGAATGGCAATGGTAGGAACGGTGGAAAACGAGTGAACTATGAACCCTCAGCTTCTGAAAATAAATGCCCCAAAGGCAGTCGACTTGAGCCGAGATTCACCAACTACACGGCCCTTGTCGAAAGCCGAGCGGAAGTCTACCAGGCGACCAGTGTAGGATCTTAAAATTTAAATCTAGATGCATGCTTCCTATTATTTTTCCAAACACATAATAGAAACATAGAATAACACGACATACATATGAACAATAGATTCGTACATTAACATAAACACAATGATGTAGAAACTTACGAATACGCAGCGGAACTGGAACAACTTCTTCCTTCAATCTCTCTAACCCTTGATTCATTTCTGTAGCAGAGTATTATCAAGAGATTGAACAAGATCAGCAACACAGTCTTCCTCACCAAGCCTTTGATAAACCTAGAACTAGTGTGGGCTGGTTCTCAACACATGAGATAGAGATCTTGCAGAGAAGAAGAAGAGAGAGTGGCTAAGAAAGGATTAGAGTGTCTAGGTTTTCACTTACCCAAATCAACTGAGACTGACTTGCGAAAACCCTAGATATCATATTCCTTATATAGACAACTTAATGGGCTTTATTTAAATTTAAATTTTGAATTAATTAAAATAATAAACAAAAAGATAAAAGCCTTGGGCTCCCACAAATGGACTTGGGCCCAATACTTTTATTTTGAATTTAAATCCCAATTGGGCCTAAATTCAAAACCTTTTATTTATTTATTTATTTTAATTAATTAACTAAATCCTTATTCAAATTAACTAATTATAATTTGAAACTTGATTTAATTTTTATTTATTTATATTGACACCAATTTATCAATATTAATAAATTTACCCAAAGATTCTCTTTTATTCTCTAAATCTCATATCTCTATAAATTTTCCAAAATTGACCTAGTCAACTTTGAAAAAATCCTAATTGATAATTAAATCAATTAATTGAGACATTCTAGATGATTTACTCAAAGGTGATGCGGGGACCATGGATCCATGAAATCAAGCTCCAATAAGTTACTGTGAATTTATTTACGAATAATTTCACTACCTTATTAATTCCTCGTGACTCCACTATAGACTTGGAATTGAACTCTTGAATTCATAGAACGTATTTTCCAAACCATAAATACGTTATCCATTGTTATAACCATTACATTTAGTCAATCCTCTATCGATGACTTACTAACAAGCTGGGTGAAAATTACCGTTTTACCCCTCATCAGTATTTTATCCTTAACTCCCACTAAGTTCCTTATAAATGATATTTCCGTGAACTTAATCACAGAAATGAGATCTCAATCATTTAACCTTTTGAACAAGGCAATTAAGGAAATCATCTTTTCATTTCTCATACAGAAGTTATAGATTTCATATCTATGAATAATACTCCCACTCAATTTCATTACTAAATCTCCAAGATGTAAGTATGGGCTAGACCGTAGGGTAAGCTGGTAACGAACAAGTCAAAAGATTTAAATAATATAATTAGCAGAATATTATCACTTAGAATTAAGATCGACTTATCCTATGGTCAACATTGTGACATTGATTAGATTTGATAACAACGATACTTATTTATCAATCAATAATCAATATACTTATTTATCAATCAATAATCAATATCGGTCCTAGTCCGATGTAACTAAATACATCCGATCTTATCTACTTGGTCGATGCCTTGGACAAGACATCACACCCTAAATGTGTAAGTAGATCATATCGTAGATTGCCTAATCAGTGAAAATCCAATGCACTGATCTAATCTTAGGACTCGTTCTTTTGAACATATAATTACAACTATAATCCACTGTGACCTAGTCACTATAATTGTAACTATCCATATGTTCAGGATTTTATAAATGTTTGTATTATTTCAATAATCATGTAATAAAACAAGCAAGCAACACAGTTGTCAAACTAAATGATTTCTACTACTTTTATTGATAATATGAAATCGTGCTACATGTCCGACATGGTTTTATAAGGGCATAAAACCCAACAA